>NW_006800232.1:90444-239710 GCF_000485575.1 Poecilia formosa
CTCCTAAAATCTATATATATATATATATATAAGTAACCATATTACTCATAAGAAATTCTCCTAAAATCTATATATATATATATATATAAGTAACCATATTACTCATAAGAAATTCTCCTAAAATCTTTCAGTCTTCAGAAATATCTTTGAACCACAGGATGTGAGAGATCCATTTATCACCACACGCATTTCTAATGCATTATCATTCGCATTTAGGTGGAAAAGAGGCAGCACATGACGTGGACAGTGATGTAGAATGAAAAACCCAGCTTGATGTGTAGATGATGATGGTGACGTTTCCACAGAGGCAACGCGGTTTGAGTGATTGTGTCCTTTGCCTTGGCTTGGTTGTCGGATGAATCCAGAATGAGCGAACAGGAAGTGGGGATGTTTGGCAGCACACAATCTCAGATTTCGATGTTAATTTACCCTTTGACTTTCGACGGCGTACAAAAATGACAAAAATTGATGACAGAGTCAGTCACGTAGCGATATAGCTGACCTGCCCTGACTCATGAATATGCATTTCGACACGCACATCTTGTAGACCTTCTGTGACTCCAAAGCCGAGTCTGCTCGTATTGGGGGGGCGTTGTTCCGGGACGAAACGGGGGGGTGGGATGGACGAGACAGACTCTCCTCTCTTCCTCCTGTCAGCTTCGGGTGAATAGGTGATTATAGCAGCAGATGTGTCATTAGGTCTGAGCTGCATTCATGCGGATGCAGAGTTTGGGGGGGGAGGGAGTGGCGGGTGATGAGGGATTTGGATTTTGGAGGGAGGGAGTGCTCCACAGGGATCACGTTTCGCCTGGCGTTTAGTGAATTTATGGGATGTGCCAACTTGTTTTATTATCCCATAAAAAAAACATACACTCTTTGTTTCCTTTCCTGTGTCGGCTTCAGCTGTTCGTCTGTGGCATTGCTTGGCAGGAAGTCTGCGAAATGAGCACGAGGGCCAGCGCAAATAGCCGCTCGATGGTTTTTCAGAAAGAGCAAATTACGTTATTAAGTCCAAACGCTCAATTTGCACAGAAATCAAAATTCATTGTGAAAGCACTTGGTGTGGGTGTGGCTTGTTTGCTCAATGCAGAGATCAGATTACAGAGTTGCATAAGTCATCACTGGTCTTACCTACATGGCAGATGGAGAGGACGCAGAAAACTTTTACATCGACTTGAGCGAGATCAGCTGAGTCAGTAAGCATTATGCAGTTTCCAAATGAGCGCCGTATTTCAGAGAATTGTTTTTCTATTCTTTCCACCTGACTGCAGCACTTGTTAAAACGTAGACTCATTGCACTACAACACTGAGGTTCTCATGGTCTAGAGGTTTTATGTGGAACATGGAGGTGTAGCACAGTTTACTCTCACTTTCTATATTTGTCAGGAAGTGCTATTTATAAGACCTCATCTCTATTTTTTTTTATTTTTTTTTGTCTGCCACCCACCATGTGGTGGAAACACATTTTGTCATACAGTCAGGCTTTGCAGGATCAAAGAACATCTGTACTTTTGTTTACATTTGTATATTTGAGAATCAAAAGGGAAAGAGAAGATCTGAAAATTCTCCTGGATATTTTTTTTTTTTTGCAAGAGAATTTGCAGAATTGCTATCAGTAAAATTATATGTGTAAAAATATTTAGTACATTCTATTAGATTGATAAATTAAGAGTTATTACTACTTAGATTTTTCTGTATTTGATCTACCAGTCAATAATCAAAACCAATCAGTGGAAAATAAACTTAATTCCAGCCTCTGGCTACTTCTTTGCTCTCAGTGTTCTGGCAGGTAAATGGATTTTCTTCTGTATTTTGTGTTTTATTTATTACCAGATTGCACTTTGTCAAATCAAGATTAAGTTGCCATGTCTACTTTGCTTAGATTTCTTAGTAGTAAACTTGAATAACAGTAACTTATGTAATTGTTACTAGTTTGGGAAAACTTTATATTTCCTTTCAGTTTTTTTTAAATACATTTTTTGTAAATATTTCCTTACAGTCACTGCTGTTAATGCCAATCTTCCAAAGAGGTCAACATTTACTGTTATTCAAGTTTCACAAATATAACAAAGTACTGAGTTTCTGCAGAACATTGCATAAGTTCCCCACATTATGTTCAAATGAAGTTATAGTCACCTAATGCTGCTCTCTCAACAACGCTATATTATGGATTCTGTCGCAAGACTTCAGTTTGGGTATTTTAATTGCTAATGGCATGTTTAAAATGAAACCAGAGGATACATTGGTGCAAAAGCCTGAAATGCATTAAAGCTAGACATATCTGCACTATGTTTTGTTGTTTTGTTTTGGCATGTGTTCTATTTTTATTTTTTATTTTTTTTTTTTTTACCTTGTTAACTTTTCATGCACTATTATAAAATCTCCTTAGGTGAGCAAGTTCAAAATCCAGAAAAATCCATAATTAGCTTAAATTGCTAGTAGTGGTTAGCCTGGGCCCTGTGCACATCAATTAGCAAAGCTCACTGCTTGTTGCAGTTGCAACAGAACTACAGGCAGGTTGAGTTTGGATGGTATTCCTAGGAGTTTTGACTCTGAGGTGAAATGAACACAACATATTCATGTTCTTGTTTCCGGGTCTCTGTTGTTCACTTCCTTTTTGAGACTTTTATGGATAATCGTCCGAAAATGACCATGTAGTGCACACAGTGCTCTGTGCACAGTTAATTTGTTCGTAATTTCCTTGAAAGAATTTCAGTAAAACTGTGCTAAAGGCAGCCGAGGTATCTCCAGTGGTTCTCGTACCAGAGTTTGTAACCCAGAGGGTTGTAAATATACTTTGTTCCATACTTTAGTCAGTCAACTTCCCTCCTAGTCCACCCAGAGTGCACCATCACCACCTCGTTTTCTCCAAGAGGTTTGAACACGCGGAGCTAGCGCTCCAGACATTACTCATGTTCAGCTGCCTACCTTCTAATTTGCCATTGTGTCGAGTTACTGTAAACGCAGATGATCTTGTGAAAGCTGAAACGCCATTCTTTTCACAACCCGCGGGGCCCCGTGTCATCTGAAGTGGGCAGGCATGGAAAGTGCTTATCTGAAAGTATGAAACATGTTTGTCTGGTTTCAAAACGGAAGCCACTACAACTGCCTCTATAAATGCAATTCAACACCATGTTATTGTTGAGGTGTGTAAATCAGGATCGCGGCGAGAACTTCTGGAGAGATGAGCACATATTATCCCACAGTAATTGTTTATACTTTTTTTTTCTTTTTGCTTTTTTTCCCCCATGTCCTTACACTCATCTGCTGTGTGTGTTGTTTAGGTGATGGCGTGGTCTTGTGTACTGCCTGCACTGCGTGTGTGGAGATGGTTTTAACCGATGCTCTTCTGGAGGACTCAGGAACACTTCGCTGGCCTGAAGAAACCTCTTAAGCATACGTGACACTTTACACAAAAGGATAAACGTCTATTGAGGACACACAGACACGTGGACTTTACAAACTTCTCCTTCATTCCCAACACTACCAGAGCCCAAGCTCCTCTCCGTTTTCGTTTTGTTTTTATATTAATTCTTCCTCTTTGTCGCAACCTCACCGCCACCATGCCAAGCACCATCCGCCGGCAGATGAAAAACATGGTCAACAATTACTCTGACGCCGAGAAGAAGGTCAGAGAGGCCACGTCCAACGACCCGTGGGGCCCCTCGTCCTCGCTCATGTCCGAGGTGGCTGACCTCACCTACAACGTGGTGGCCTTCAGCGAGATCATGAACATGATCTGGAAGCGGCTGAACGACCACGGGAAGAACTGGCGCCACGTCTACAAAGCGCTCACGCTGCTCGACTACCTGATAAAGACGGGCTCGGAGAGGGTGGCGCTGCAGTGCAAGGAGAACATTTTCGCCATCCAGACCCTCAAGGACTTCCAGTACATCGACAAAGACGGCAAAGACCAGGGCATCAACGTCAGAGAGAAGAGCAAGCAGCTGGTGGTGCTGCTGAAGGACGAGGAGCGCCTTAAAGGAGAGAGGTGAGGTCAATCACAAATTTATGTAAAATCGACTTTTTAGCTTAATGAAGAAACGCTCTGAATGTAGAGTGTGGGAAATAGCAGGAGCTTCTTAAAGAGACAGAGGCCGAATTTCAAGGTGTTAAATTGCAAAGTCAAACTTCTGTGAAGCCATGTTTGATAATTTCATCATTTTTTTTAACAACTGAAAGTGACACAGTTACTTAATTGTGGTATAAGATGACATGATGTGGCTGGAAAACACGTATTACTGCTCCTTTAAGAAATAGTTTGTATTACTGTAATTCAGTCTGTATCTGCATTAATACATTTATGTTTTGGTTGACATCAAAAACTGAAACAGTTGTTAAATCCTTTACTCCATAGTGGAGATACATCAGTCAGTCGGCCTGATATTGATCATTAATCACAGCGAATCTAAGAATCGGACAGTTTTCGGTCTGAAATATTATCTTTGGTTGATTCATATGGAGAATATTTTTTTTATTTTATCAACTAACATTGATAAAAAAGTAAATACATCAGAATGTTCCTCTCCAATCTGAAGCGGTCTGCTGCATAAACAAAACTTAGTGAAAAGTCTTTTACTTTTCAGTATTTATGCAGCAAACATTCTTTTGGTTTTTTTTTTCTTCTGTCGTGTTTAAACTGAGAAAATGAAATGGCAGGATGTCTTGCAGAAAACACTGCTTACATAATCCAGCAAATTACCAAACACCAAAGCTACGGGTTTAATGAAACTAAATTGTTGGACTTTGTGTTGGTGGTAAATATTTTAAGAATGAAAATTTTATAGCTGTGGAATGGCAAAAAAAAAAAAAAAAGACACAATTTGCTTTTGCGTTTGAGAAAACCGCTTTGGCGAGATGTCGCTGTGTTGAGATGATCTTCTGGTTTTCTGTGATTCTGGATTTTGTTTGCAGATTTCCTCCTAGTACAGTTTGACTCTGATCTCCAAAGACACAGGTTTCCTACACAGTCTGGAAACGTCAAATTTGATTTAACTTTTTCCCCCGAGTTTGTGTAACTATTAAAAAAAGGAAGAAAAAGCAAAAATATTGCTTTCTCTGTCTTTCTCTTTCCATCTTTCTATTTCCATTCGTCAATTTCTCTTTTTATTCCATCCATTAATACACATATTGATTTAAAAGAAAAGAAAATTATTTTGTAAAATGTAGTCATTCTTCCATTTTTGTCCATCCAAGTGGTCTGTTTAGATATGTTTAAAATCATTTGGATCCAGTGAATCCCCGTGTCTTCCTTTTTTTTTTTTTTTTTGCAAACTTTCCCATTAATCCACCAGTCTGTTCATTTTGTTTTATTATTTGCTTGTCCTTTTTTCTTCTTCTTCTTCTGTACAGTAAAACTACCTGTACTAATCATGAATCACTGAATTTACACTTTTGAAGGCGGACCAAAAATCTTGACTGGCTGCCATGTTATTTCCTGTTTCCTTACTTCCTCCTGCTCAGATTTGAACCGGCAGAGGTCAAAACGATATGAACGCTTCCTGTTTGTTTTTTTTTGTTGTTTTGGTCATGCTAGGTCTCAGGCTTTGAAGACTAAGGAGCGCATGGCCCAGGTGTCCACAGGGAGCACTCAGATGGGCTTCGGCCGAGGCTCGTCCCAGCCCAACCTCTCCACATCCTACAGCGAAGAGTACGGCAGGTCGGAGGGCTCCCCCGCCTCCTACCACGGCTGTAAGTATGTCAGACGTTACGGAGGCCCCACAGGGTTCGGTCCCCCCATGTTTAAACGCCAGATAAAGAAGGACTAAATCAGCTGTTGTCACCGTATATCAGGAAGCGCCACTTCTGCCTAAAACCATGAGGCCGTCACCTTCCCCTCCCCCCGCTCCATCCCTGCCTGGCCATTCTGCACCAGGGCTGCATTCCTCAGCTCTTTTCCACTCCCCCACACACAAACAGAAGAGGAAGAAGATCACCACCCACACCAAACTCCCCCCCCCCCCCCCCCGTCCCTAAAATCATCTTTTATACACATGACAGAGGAATCTGCTCGCGTTGTCAACCGATGGGCTCATTTCTCCCGAAACAGTGACAGTGCAGCAGGCGTCACTGATGACTTATCATTTTAGAGGAACTGTTCTAGTTTAAAAAAAAACCCCAAAAAGGTCATGCACATTACTCTATAATGAGTCGAATATAGTCCGTGGGAAATTGTAATTAGTTAGAAAATGATCGCAAGGAAGAGGTCACAAATATATATATATAAAAAAAAAGAGAAGAAAGAAAAGATGAGTCGCATTTGCAAAGTAGGTTACCACAGTGGAGATGAAATGAAAGAGTGAACCCTGGCCTCTTTTCCTTTCACACTCTGACCTCCATTCCTTTGCACCCAGCAGGACGACTGTGTCTGCAGGGATGCCTGTTGGGTCTCGTCTGTCTGTGGCCTCACACGCCGTTTTAACCTGCGTGGTTTAGATGCGATGCAGCCGTATGGAGGGTCAGAAGTGCCGCCGTTCAGCGCATCAGTAACTGCCTTAGTAAATGTCTACATGCAATTTGTATAAAAGTGGAAATTAAATAACTGCATTTGCAAACAAGTGTATGTTTAATTAATTTGGTAAATAGATATTGAAATAATTATTCATTATACATCAGAGCATAGATAGTCAATTTCATCTACGTTACTCATAAAAGTCGCTGGGCAGGGTGAGCCCTGCTACAGACAAAGTGATTGGTCTGCAGTTTATCTGCTCTGCATGTTAACCAATCAGAAGGTCTATTTGATCTCTTTTAATGGCTTGCACTTTTTTGTGCAAAAAAAAAAAGATTAAATACCTTACTTTACATGATTTTAATTTGACTTTGATCTTTAAATATTAATTTAATAAATGTACCACTTGATAATATTGAATACAATTTACAATACGTATCATGCATATAGGTAGTTAGTTTGTTGGATTGTAGTGTGTATATGCTCGAAGCTCTTCTTCTTCTTCTTCTTCTGCCCGTTATGACTAAAACCTCAGCAGCTGACTCGTCAGCGGAGACCCAGTTGGAGTTGAGTCGGGCCGCCGTCGTGGGAGGTGACGTGGGATTTTTGGGATTCCAGTCAAACCTTCTGAGTATTGTTGTCCAGACGTGGCGCGAGTGAATGAGCGAACGACTGCAGCTGCGACGGCAGACATTCAAAGTTTAGGAGTAAAGCTTCATGTAACGCATGAACGTTTGATTTCTGTGTTTGGCGGGTTTTAGTTCGCTTTCACATTTGGACTCTGCCTCCCACTTATCTCCCGACGCAAGAGACGACATGTCTGCGAATGTGACGGGATTTCCTGACTCTTCCCTTTGATTTTAAAATGCTGTATACCATTAGCAGTCCGTAAATCCACCAGAGGTGACACCAGGGTGTTCTACTTTCTGAAAATGCAGCCTTCTATTCTTAGTTAGAGTTGCGTAGTCCTCAGGGAGTCTGAAGTTGGCAGGAAATGGCAGAAGAGTAGATGAGAATCAAAGTTTCAGACATTCTTGCCCCCCCCTCCTCATGTAGGCGCAGCTGCGTTTAAACAGTATGCCGTATATGGTCTACTCCCACAGCGGTGTGTTTTAGTTGGCATAGTGTTTTATAAGCCTTAGAAGTGTTGCATGTTGAAGTAATGCCACCATGTTCCTTCTTTTTTGCCGTTCAACTTTATTAAACCCATGAGCTCAAACGTTTCTTTTGATAGAACCAAATCTTTTTGTCTTTATTCTCATGTATCTGACAGTTGTGTGTCCCAAATGTGTTATTGTTGGGAGTTTATTTAAGGAAGACATGCAGCTGCTTTTGACTCTGACTCTGCTTTAATCTGCTAAGGAAGTACATCTCTGTTAAATACAAATGAAAATCCACCCCGGTCACTTTCCCTTGGCACGTGTAGTTTTGTCGACAGACGGCCAGAATGAGGCAGTGTGTGTGAATCTAAAGATGCGAACTGAATGCGACTTATTGAGGTTGAATAGGGAAAAGTTCTTATCAATCACAGTGTCGACTTCACGTTTATTAAGATTTCTTGCTAGTTAATCCGGTGTCACGATTTGAACTGGCTGTTTTAAAGATAAAACACCAGATTTGAATTTTTTATTTATTTTTTTTTTTATAAGTTAAAGTGCAGAAGAAGCTCTAACCCAGTGTTTTCCATCTCTTACTCCTCAAGGCACACTGCCCTGCATGTTTTAAATGCTTCCCAACTCTAACACACCTGTTTTAAGCATCTGCAGTTCAGCACAAGCCTGTCAGTCAGCCATCTGATTAAATCAGGTGTGCCAAAGCAGGGAAACGCTTAAAACATGCAGTTTTCTGACCCTGGTCCAACCAGATGAGCCCAAAAACCATTTGGCCTTCATGTAAAACCAGGGTGTCCTCGCATCCTTAAAAGGCCTTAAATTCATGGATCTAATATTTGAGACTCAGACTACCGGTAACCCACTGTGCTAACATACCCTTGCTAGCTAGGTAGCATTTTTTGCATTTATCACGGATAAGTTCAAACTTATCGCCAGTTGACTAGACGAAGTTCGTACGTTTCTGTGGAGGTAAATTTCACTCATAAGCGTCTTAAAAATGTCTTCAGTTTTAAATTTGAGTTGCTGAGACCTGCCGAAACCTTGAAAAACTGTGTGGAGGAAAACTAACACTTTTCTCAAAACACTGAAAACACCATCGCCATAGTGAAAAACGATAATGTCACACAGTCGCCATAGTGAGACACGGTGGTGGCAACATGATGCTCCGAGGGTCGCTAAACACTATTACATTTTTTTCGTATGTTTTTGCCTGAAGGATAAAATGTGATGTAAATATATAACAAAAAAAAAAAACTTGAATGCAGTTATGTTATTTAATTTTAAATATTTCCAATATTGATAGATGCAGAGATCAAAGATCAGATCAGAGCCGATTCAGTACGAGTCGGCAGACCACTCAATGGTGTCGACAAAATGATGTCAGCACGTCATAATTGTTTCGATTCATGACCGCAAGTATTATTTTGAGTTGTTCCCTGGGTGGTTTGTGTGATTTTTAAAACCTGTTGTCAGCTGCATTCTCTGACTGCCAGGTCGATTTGATTATTGAGGTCGGCGTCTCCACTTCCCTAAATAACGGAAAGATTTGACGTCAGGCGTTTTGTGCGTGTGCAGAGATCAGACTGACGTGTCTGAGGCGTCGTCACAGGCAGGTGGATGTCAGTCATATTTGGAGTGTTGGGTGTGAAGTTTGCCTCGTCGCACCGGGAAACCGTCACAACATATTTGTGTCGGTGTTCCTTTGTTCGACTCGGCGTTTATGGGCGCAGCCTACGCACCAAACACGGTTCTGGCCACGGTGGAAAGAAGAACTGGGGAAGAAAACATTTGAACGTTTTACATTTTGAAAACGCCAACAAACCCACATCTTTCACACGAGTCATAGAGGGCCCTTATTTTGAAATTTGTGGCTTCCAACTGCAGCGAGTCAAAAGTGGGCTTGGAGTAAATGGTGTAAGCTACCTTAACGAGCGTGTGCCAGTTGCATTTTTCTGGCCCGGTGGAGAGTGTGCCACGTGCAGCGCTTGGCTGCCACTATGGACTGTTTTAATCCAAGTATATGAGAGAACCTGTCGTCTTTTAAGGGTTTTATAGATGTGCTGTCACGCATCATCCAGTCACACCTTTTTTTTTTTTTTAAACACTTGAAATCAAATGCTGCAATTAAGTTTATTTTGTTTACATAAATTATGTCTAAAACCAGTTTGTTTTTCTGTTCTTATTCTGCATGTTGGGCTGAAACGATTTGATAGTTGAAATCATCAACTAATTTAGTAAACGCTTGTTAACTGTAGTATGCAGACTCAAAAAAAAAAGGCCGTTTGCTGAAAGGACATCACACACAGAGCAATATTTAAGTCAGAACTGTAAAAAAATAAATAAATAAAAGGTTTCTATGTAAATACGTTGTACCCACAATATTACAGATGTATGCTTTGCTATAATAATCAAACGTACACAAAAGGAATGCCTTGTTTTTACATTTTAGGCAATAAAAAAAAATGTTTATTTGCATCTTTTAATGTATTTGTAATATGGAATAAAAATCCTGAAATTACTGAATGAAAAATCTGCAAAACATGCCATTTAAAAAAAAAATCTGATTAATCATCAGAGTAATCGATAGAATAAATAATCAATTACAAAAAAAATAAAAAAAATAAGCATTACTTGCAGCCCTATCAGCATTACGTCCAGGTTAACAGAAAAGATGGAGCTACCTTTTGGCACATTAAGGTACTTAATAGTTAATAGTTATTCTCCATGCTGAACGCGTGGCAGACGGCGACCGTGACATTAACGCGCGCTCTGAATTTGTGTTTTAGCCACATCTCCCAATGCGGGCTCAGAGCTGGAGCAGGCCAGACCTCAGACCAGTGGAGAAGAGGAGCTCCAGCTGCAGCTCGCCTTGGCCATGAGCAGAGAAGCAGCCGAGCAGGTATGCACACATCGTCCCAGACGCATGCTCCGACATGCGTCCGTTCCTCCCTTATTGTGTGTCAAATCTCAGCTTTAATCACTAACAGATATTAGTTAAAACGGATACATATGTACATGCTGTGGCTTGTGCATGGTGTAAGATAGAAGTGTGTAAACTTCTGAAACGTGGGCCAAAATCCTCAGCAGGCGTACATTCGAGCCAAAAAAAAAATAAAAATGTTATTTTAAAAACTAAAATTATTAAGTTTTATTTAATTTAACCTGCTTAACAGTAAACATGGTATGAAGGGTTTTAGTTGAGTAAATGAAATAGATCCTTCGGACGGGAAGAGATGTCAGTCTTTATAAATCCAAAAGATTTAGCATGTTTTCCATATTACTTTACTACTTTATTTTCGACTTTATTGAAGAAAACTGAAAAATGGTAGCTTCCACAGGAGCTATTCTCAGTAATAAAAACATAACTTAGGTCACTCTTTTTTTTTTCTCTTTTTTTTTTACACTCGGTAAAGTTTTACATAATGTAATTAAAAGCAGGTTTAGGTGTGCCAAGATCTACTTCAGAGATTAACTCAATGGAAAGATATGTTTCCGTTTCCTATGAAGTTAAAGAGTAAACGGGAAACTTGGTTATTAATAGATGAATACTTTGTGTTAAATCTGACATTGCTGTGAGAAGATTTTAATTCGTGGGGCATAGTTCTGTTCCTAATTAGGGCAAAAAAAAAAGTCAACCACCTGCACCGCTGGGACAAATTTGTGTCATTCGGAGTCCACAAATGGCCCCCCGGCCACAGTTTGGACACCTCTGGCTCAAGACGTACGCCGGCTGCTAATTCAGACTCGGTGTGTGTTTAGGAGGAGCGCCTACGCAGAGGTGACGACCTGAGACTACAGATGGCCTTGGAGGAGAGTAAGAAAGAAGATCCAGGCTCAGCAAAGCTCCCCAAGAAGAAGAAGGAGGTAGAGACGCGCGTGGAATCTGACAGCTATGGCGACTCAGTCATTACATTCACTCAGATATGCGCTTGAAACAGCTTCATCTGTCTCCGTTTTCTTTACTTTGCTGATGTCCGGCTGGTGATCTGTGCTGTACAACATGCCGAACAGAACCCAATTATTATTTCAGTGAATTAGTTTTTTTTTTTTCCTTCGTTTTTTTCCCCAGCCTCCTAAACTCTTCTTTCTTCTTCTTTGTAGCCACAGTCATCTTTGATGGATCTAATGAATGTCCCTGAGCCAGGTCCCAAGTCTGACCCCTGGGGGATGGGGGGCGGGGCCGGAGCCAGAGCTGCAGCTGCATCAGGAGACCCGTGGCAGCCTTATGGTAAACACACACACACACACACACACACACACACATTCTTACTGGGAAAGATCCACATCCTTACTGTCATTCTGGAGAGGAACAGAGTAAAGTGGCTGTGTGTGTGTGTCTATGTGTGTGTGTGAAAGGCATCGCTGCTCTCCACCTGCAGCTCTCTGGACTGTGAGTCTTTGTTTAATCGGAATGCGGCTCGGCTGGCTCGGCAGCATTGCTGCTCTGGGAGCAGGGAGCGAGTTAGAGGAAGAGATTGTGAAGAAAGGGAGTGCAGGGTGTTTGTGATGCAGGAAGGGATTCTTGGGGAGATAAAAGTGCAACACTACTTTCAGTCAAGCAACAGGGAGCAGGATGTGTCCATTAAGCTCACACTAATAGGCCATGTTGGCTCCCCCTGTCTCGTTATGCTGCACACCCTGTTACAGTCAGATGTGCTTTTTTTATTTTTTTGTTTGTTTTGCACATCACATCTTTGGGTTCTGGTACTTTTCTGCTGACAGCAGGTATGTTGCTGCTCTTGAGGAGCCGGAGAACGTTTCCTTTTTAAAAACTGCCCTCATCTTTGGCTGCATTTACAGAATGGTAGCCACTTACCACTGTAAGAAGACAGACAGTACGGCTGAGCGATGAATCAATTTTTATCAATTCATCAAATTTTTCGTTTTTGAAAATGTCATTTTTGGAAAACATGGATTTTTAAATGTATTTTATTTTAGTTTTTTGTGCTCTCCTTGGGTTTCTACAGTTCAGAGTGATGTCAGCATGCCTAAGACAGAACTTCTTGTTTGACAAGTGTGTTTTAAAGTTCCTGTTTATGTTAACTTTAAATTAAGTTAAACTCTGTGATGGAATATTAGAGTCAGGCTCAGATTTGTTTTAATCACCAGAATAAGGTTGTAATATTAGAACTCCAACATGGAAAATAAAAAAACTAAAATAAAATGAGGAATGTTGAGCATCTTGTGAAGTTATTTCATATAGGTTTTTTACAAATAATACTTAATAGAAACATCTTTTAACACATCAACATTGCATTATCAGTAATAGCACTTTGAAACAGTTGTACAAACAACCAAGTCTATTTTGATGACAGAACCACATGAACTGAGCTGATCACACCAGATCCTGATAAATATATATATATATTTTGCTCATTGAAGGTTTCATCTGATAAAGTTTTGTCTTTTTTTCTAATATTATGACTTTTTTTTTTTTATGCATTTATGCCTTTAGATTTTAGCCAACTTAAAAAATATTCCACCTCCCTACCAGAGCTTGTTTCTGCATAAACATTTTTATTTTTACTCGCCTCTCTTCCCAGGCTCTGCTCCTCGGCCGTCGGTGCCACCCGACCCCTGGGCTGCTCCTGCAACTCTGCCTGCCATGAAGGCCAGCGACCCCTGGGCAGACTCCGCTCCGGCGTCCGACCCCTGGGGGTCTGGAGCAGGCCGCCCTAAAACCTCCAACACAGGTAAACGCCGTTGTTTTTTTTTGTTTTTTTTTTTATAATTATTATTTCCACTTGTAAGCACACACATTTCATTCACCTAATAATCAAAAAAGAAGCTTTTAATTTGGGTATTTAGTTAATCATCAACCATCTGTGAAGATTAGAGAATCTCCCAGTACACAGGTGACCTCTGACCTCACGAAATCCGAACAGGATTGCATCCACCTGCATGCTTTACGGGTTAACATATTATTTGCTTATCTCCGCACACTTTTGTACTCGTAACGTCTCCATTCGTCTGTGTTCTGTTGCTGCTGTAATTTTTGTTCACCTGGTGAGTTACTGTCGTCTTTTGTGTGTGTCGCACGTGTTTGTGTGAATGGGTTTGTCTCCTTCCAGGTAACTTTGACCTGTTCAGTACATCCAATGGTACATCCAAGGAAGACTTCTCAGAGTTTGACAGCCTGCGCTCTTCCTCCTCTGTCCCCACTGGTACTCACCCTGTCTTCGTCCATCTAATGACACGGAGTGTGTGTTTGTTTTTTTTTTGTTTTTTTTTTCTTTCCCTTGGTGTCTCCAAAAATGCCCCTCAGCAGACGTAGCCCCTCTGCAGGGGGGGGTCAGGGCACAGACACACTGTCTCGTCTTTCTATAAATGTACCGACGGACTTGAGCGAAGGCAGCGTTTGAAATTGACTTTACGTGGCAAAAGACATTCTTTCTCCGCGGAAATAAACTGCCTGGCTCAAGTCNAAAAGGTTTCTATGTAAATACGTTGTACCCACAATATTACAGATGTATGCTTTGCTATAATAATCAAACGTACACAAAAGGAATGCCTTGTTTTTACATTTTAGGCAATAAAAAAAAATGTTTATTTGCATTTTTTAATGTATTTGTAATATAGAATAAAAATCCTGAAATTACTGAATGAAAAATCTGCAAAACATGCCATTTAAAAAAAAAATCTGATTAATCATCAGAGTAATCGATAGAATAAATAATCAATTACAAAAAAAATAAAAAAAATAAGCATTACTTGCAGCCCTATCAGCATTACGTCCAGGTTAACAGAAAAGATGGAGCTACCTTTTGGCACATTAAGGTACTTAATAGTTAATAGTTATTCTCCATGCTGAACGCGTGGCAGACGGCGACCGTGACATTAACGCGCGCTCTGAATTTGTGTTTTAGCCACATCTCCCAATGCGGGCTCAGAGCTGGAGCAGGCCAGACCTCAGACCAGTGGAGAAGAGGAGCTCCAGCTGCAGCTCGCCTTGGCCATGAGCAGAGAAGCAGCCGAGCAGGTATGCACACATCGTCCCAGACACATGCTCCGACATGCGTCCGTTCCTCCCTTATTGTGTGTCAAATCTCAGCTTTAATCACTAACAGATATTAGTTAAAACGGATACATATGTACATGCTGTGGCTTGTGCATGGTGTAAGATAGAAGTGTGTAAACTTCTGAAACGTGGGCCAAAATCCTCAGCAGGCGTACATTCGAGCCAAAAAAAAAATAAAAATGTTATTTTAAAAACTAAAATTATTAAGTTTTATTTAATTTAACCTGCTTAACAGTAAACATGGTATGAAGGGTTTTAGTTGAGTAAATGAAATAGATCCTTCGGACGGGAAGAGATGTCAGTCTTTATAAATCCAAAAGATTTAGCATGTTTTCCATATTACTTTACTACTTTATTTTCGACTTTATTGAAGAAAACTGAAAAATGGTAGCTCCCACAGGAGCTATTCTCAGTAATAAAAACATAACTTAGGTCACTCTTTTTTTTTTTTCTTTTTTTTTTACACTCTGTAAAGTTTTACATAATGTAATTAAAAGCAGGTTTAGGTGTGCCAAGATCTACTTCAGAGATGAACTCAATGGAAAGATATGTTTCCGTTTCCTATGAAGTTAAAGAGTAAACGGGAAACTTGGTTATTAATAGATGAATACTTTGTGTTAAATCTGACATTGCTGTGAGAAGATTTTAATTCGTGGGGCATAGTTCTGTTCCTAATTAGGGCAAAAAAAAAAGTCAACCACCTGCACCGCTGGGACAAATTTGTGTCATTCGGAGTCCACAAATGGCCCCCCGGCCACAGTTTGGACACCTCTGGCTCAAGACGTACGCCGGCTGCTAATTCAGACTCGGTGTGTGTTTAGGAGGAGCGCCTACGCAGAGGTGATGACCTGAGACTACAGATGGCCTTGGAGGAGAGTAAGAAAGAAGATCCAGGCTCAGCAAAGCTCCCCAAGAAGAAGAAGGAGGTAAAGACGCGCGTGGAATCTGACAGCTATGGCGACTCAGTCATTACATTCACTCAGATATGCGCTTGAAACAGCTTCATCTGTCTCCGTTTTCTTTACTTTGCTGATGTCCGGCTGGTGATCTGTGCTGTACAACATGCCGAACAGAACCCAATTATTATTTCAGTGAATTAGTTTTTTTTTTTTCCTTCGTTTTTTTCCCCAGCCTCCTAAACTCTTCTTTCTTCTTCTTTGTAGCCACAGTCATCTTTGATGGATCTAATGAATGTCCCTGAGCCAGGTCCCAAGTCTGACCCCTGGGGGATGGGGGGCGGGGCCGGAGCCAGAGCTGCAGCTGCATCAGGAGACCCGTGGCAGCCTTATGGTAAACACACACACACACACACACACACACACACATTCTTACTGGGAAAGATCCACATCCTTACTGTCATTCTGGAGAGGAACAGAGTAAAGTGGCTGTGTGTGTGTGTCTATGTGTGTGTGTGAAAGGCATCGCTGCTCTCCACCTGCAGCTCTCTGGACTGTGAGTCTTTGTTTAATCGGAATGCGGCTCGGCTGGCTCGGCAGCATTGCTGCTCTGGGAGCAGGGAGCGAGTTAGAGGAAGAGATTGTGAAGAAAGGGAGTGCAGGGTGTTTGTGATGCAGGAAGGGATTCTTGGGGAGATAAAAGTGCAACACTACTTTCAGTCAAGCAACAGGGAGCAGGATGTGTCCATTAAGCTCACACTAATAGGCCATGTTGGCTCCCCCTGTCTCGTTATGCTGCACACCCTGTTACAGTCAGATGTGCTTTTTTTATTTTTTTGTTTGTTTTGCACATCACATCTTTGGGTTCTGGTACTTTTCTGCTGACAGCAGGTATGTTGCTGCTCTTGAGGAGCCGGAGAACGTTTCCTTTTTAAAAACTGTCCTCATCTTTGGCTGCATTTACAGAATGGTAGCCACTTACCACTGTAAGAAGACAGACAGTACGGCTGAGCAATGAATCAGTTTTTATCAATTCATCAAATTTTTCGTTTTTGAAAATGTCATTTTTGGAAAACATGGATTTTTAAATGTATTTTATTTTAGTTTTTTGTGCTCTCCTTGGGTTTCTACAGTTCAGAGTGATGTCAGCATGCCTAAGACAGAACTTCTTGTTTGACAAGTGTGTTTTAAAGTTCCTGTTTATGTTAACTTTAAATTAAGTTAAACTCTGTGATGGAATATTAGAGTCAGGCTCAGATTTGTTTTAATCACCAGAATAAGGTTGTAATATTAGAACTCCAACATGGAAAATAAAAAACTAAAATAAAATGAGGAATGTTGAGCATCTTGTGAAGTTATTTCATATAGGTTTTTTACAAATAATACTTAATAGAAACATCTTTTAACACATCAACATTGCATTATCAGTAATAGCACTTTGAAACAGTTGTACAAACAACCAAGTCTATTTTGATGACAGAACCACATGAACTGAGCTGATCACACCAGATCCTGATAAATATATATATATATTTTGCTCATTGAAGGTTTCATCTGATAAAGTTTTGTCTTTTTTTCTAATATTATGACTTTTTTTTTTTTATGCATTTATGCCTTTAGATTTTAGCCAACTTAAAAAATATTCCACCTCCCTACCAGAGCTTGTTTCTGCATAAACATTTTTATTTTTACTCGCCTCTCTTCCCAGGCTCTGCTCCTCGGCCGTCGGTGCCACCCGACCCCTGGGCTGCTCCTGCAACTCTGCCTGCCATGAAGGCCAGCGACCCCTGGGCAGACTCCGCTCCGGCGTCCGACCCCTGGGGGTCTGGAGCAGGCCGCCCTAAAACCTCCAACACAGGTAAACGCCGTTGTTTTTTTTTGTTTTTTTTTTTATAATTATTATTTCCACTTGTAAGCACACACATTTCATTCACCTAATAATCAAAAAAGAAGCTTTTAATTTGGGTATTTAGTTAATCATCAACCATCTGTGAAGATTAGAGAATCTCCCAGTACACAGGTGACCTCTGACCTCACGAAATCCGAACAGGATTGCATCCACCTGCATGCTTTACGGGTTAACATATTATTTGCTTATCTCCGCACACTTTTGTACTCGTAACGTCTCCATTCGTCTGTGTTCTGTTGCTGCTGTAATTTGTGTTCACCTGGTGAGTTACTGTCGTCTTTTGTGTGTGTCGCACGTGTTTGTGTGAATGGGTTTGTCTCCCTCCAGGTAACTTTGACCTGTTCAGTACATCCAATGGTACATCCAAGGAAGACTTCTCAGAGTTTGACAGCCTGCGCTCTTCCTCCTCTGTCCCCACTGGTACTCACCCTGTCTTCGTCCATCTAATGACACGGAGTGTGTGTTTGTTTTTTTTTTGTTTTTTTTTTCTTTCCCTTGGTGTCTCCAAAAATGCCCCTCAGCAGACGTAGCCCCTCTGCAGGGGGGGGTCAGGGCACAGACACACTGTCTCGTCTTTCTATAAATGTACCGACGGACTTGAGCGAAGGCAGCGTTTGAAATTGACTTTACGTGGCAAAAGACATTCTTTCTCCGCGGAAATAAACTGCCTGGCTCAAGTCCGTTTGTTTTGTTTTTTTTGTTTTTTTTGAGTTTTGTTTTTTTCATATCACTGTGATGTTTTTATCTATTTGTGTTCACTGTTGGCCCCTCTGTCAGGCTAAACTATGGAAACCCGCTCAGATCTGTGATATTTAATTTCAATTGGAATCAAAACGAACAAATTTAAACTCAAACCAGATTCTGAATGGATTTCCATCTAAGTGTTTTTTCTTAGTTTTTGAAGGTGTAAAGGGATTTAGGTGGCTGGATCTAAGCTTTAGCTCAAATAAACACCGAGAAAAAAAAAAAAAAAAGAACCCGAAGAGAGGAAAACGCCTTTCATCGATAGATATTTTTCAGTTCCGACTGAAATAAACATCAAAGTGTATTAGCAGTTCGCACACCAACACTCTAAATCAGTTCGATCTCCTTATTTGAATTGTCGGAGACGGTGTCAAACGTCCTGCTGCGCGACGGCGGTTTTTGTCTCTGACATTTCCTTGTGTCCGCAGGCATGTTGAGGTTGGATTAATGCACTAACGAGCGTCTCCACTGCCGTCTGACTGTTGCCACCAATGACAGCCAGTCTGCCTCTGACATCCCTCATAATGGCATCGTCTTTTATATACGCCATCGTAAACAGAAGTTCTTAAGTGCAAATGGAGAGACGCTTGTTTGTGTGTAGCGGACAGAGGATTAATGTGCAAGAAATATTTACGCTTGAGAGATGCCAGTCCAGTGTTTTGCTCGCTCAATACAAAACCCTCTCATCAGTGGATTTAACGTCCTCCTTCCTCTCTCCGTTTTCAGCCGACGCGGGCATAACGTCCTCTCTCCCCTCCCAAGTCAGTCTGGCCAGTAGCGGCAGCCTGGACCTCTTCGACCCGCTGCCCACTTCCGCTTCGATCTCCACAAACCCGACCAGAAAGACTCCGGAGTCCTTCCTGGGACCCAACGCGGCGCTGGTCAATCTGGACTCTCTGGTGACCAAACCGGCTCAGCCCGCGCCCGTCGTTAACCCGTTCTTGGCTGCTACAGGTAGGAGTTCAGATGATTCTTTTTTCTTTTCTTTTTTTTTCTGGAAACATAAAGTTGCTAAGCCATTCATACCGATTGAATATTTTATAATTTTGTCTCGTTACGCCAACGAACTTGAAGTAAAAGCGACATAAGGCGGGTAACAGTTGTGAATCATAAATAGAAACACATAAAAGTAGTTGAATAATTGAATATTTCTGCTATTATCTTGACTTTAATTGCACACCTAAGAACAAAAAAAACTGATATTTCTGCTGAACTGACCGACTGTTTGCTCCATCCAGGCGGCTCGGCTCCTGCTCCCGTCGCCAACCCGTTCCAAATGACCCAGCCGGTTCCCCCCACCCTCAACCAGATGCGGGTCAGCCCGATGCCCTCCGGCTTCGGCAGCATCGCCGAGCCCATGCCGCTGGCCTCCGTGCCCGCTCAGCCCGTCACCATGGTCCCCCTGGCAGGGATGGCCCCCATGGGCCACGGGATGCCCGGCACGGGCGGCGGCGTGGGCGCCGGGATCCCGCCCTCCATGTCGATGCCTCAGCCGTTGATGAGCATGCCCCCCCAGGCCGGGTCGCAACCCGCCGGAACCACCAACCCCTTCCTCTTGTGAAAGGAGGACCCGCTTTCTCCTTCAATTGCTCCTCGACACTAACAAGGAGATATTTTATCCCGTGTATCCATCTATAAGCCACTCCCAGCCAGGTGCCCGACTAAAATACTTCCTGACTCTGTTTCTGCTCCTGTCCTGCTCAGCTACAAGCTGCCTCGTCTCGTGAGTTCCAGGCTGATCCTAACATGATGCTGGCGACCACACAGATCTTTTGCACCCGTCTACGGACTTCAGAGTTTCCACCAGGGTGGGACTGGACCCAGTTTCTCCTTCCGTTCTTCCTCTTGTCCACCCTTTCGGAATGCTCTTTTCCTCTTCTTTTTCGTGATGGGGTGACCGGAGAGTCAGCCTGTACTAATTCCAGCATCTTATCTTTTCTCTAGAACTAATCTTTTATAAGCCCTATCCGCTCTAGCGTGTCTGTGTGTATGCGTGTGTGAGCGAGTGCACGTCTCAGTGCTTTTACACTGTGTATATCCCAGTGAGTTTTCCTCCAACACACTGGATTAAGGATGAGAGATGTGTTTATACTCCCTGCGTGTATGTTGTGTGTATTACAAAGCAGGAATTTTGCACAATTTTTGCTTTTTTTTTTTGTTTTTGTTTTTTATTTTCAGCGACTGTTGGACTCACCGTTACACCTTAGCTCACAGAGTAAGTCTGATCAAAACAAACAACAAGGCACACCCGTACACTGCCTCGGCTCTTGGTACTAACTCAGTCCGAACCCTTCATCTTCACTTCGGATCTTCTTCTTTTTTTTTTCCTGACCTGAACTTTGACGAAATAAAAAATAAAATGAACACTCCCTTAGAGGAAATGGAACTGCTCTTTTCAGTCCTGAAAGACTGCAGAGAGGCCAGGAAAGATGTTTTCTACGTGTGTATGTGCTCGTACGCAGTCGTGCTGTTACCGCTCAGATGCTGACAGCCACACGTCGGAGCGTTTTTCTACTTCGTCTCCACCCCGGTCAGCGATTTATCTTTTTTTTTTTAGAAGAGAAAGACGAACTGTGTCAGTATTTTCCGAGTCGAACAAGTGGATGCAGGTGAGCATGGTGGAACTTTTTTTTTTTTTTTCTAGGGTTAAAGGGATGAGAGACGGTGTGTGTGTGTGCGCACGCACATTTAGCTTCCAAGTGTACTTTACTCAAGTTTTTTTTTTTTTTTTCTATTTTCACCTTCTGTTAGATTTTGCAACCTAAAACAAAGGGCAGTTTAGTGAACTTATTAACTAACTAACTTGGTTTGTGGTGAAGAGGTCTCAGCCTTGAGAAGAACCTTCCCATCCAACAGGACTTTTCTGTTTCATAGGTAATCTCTTAGATAATCACCCAGTGCTGTCTCTCACACAGACACACACACACACTCGCACAGGACTATTAGGCACAGTGGAATCCCACAGCAAACAACAATGTAAACAGTTAGTTGTTACTTTTTTTTTTTGTTACTGAAAAAAGCCGTGTTTTAGTAGTTTCTCCATTTTCATTCTGGTTTTGTTGCCCTGTGGGTTGGTCATGTTACTCCTTGAAGCACAACTGTTACCGAAGTCAGCGATTGATTTGTTTTTTTTGTTGGTTTCTTGTGACGGTAAGTGGAACAGTAACGTCACACTTAGTTAGCATTACATTTTTTTTTCTTTTTAGTTATTGTTGTTTATTAAAGGTTATGATTTAAGAGGCTCTTTGACGAGACAAGTTCATAACTCTGTGCTAATTTACGGCTTTGTCAAGTGTTTATGTGATTACATAGTGTTACTTTTGGCTGATTATATATAGATGAGCAGAAAGCAAGTCTGAGCTTCCCTGTCTCTTCTGCTGGTTAAGAAAAGTGGGTTGATGAATTGTGGCTTAAAATAAAATGCACAGGTTTTGTAGACTTTCCCCATTCCTTTTTTTTTTCTTTTTTTTTTTTTTTTTAAAGGGACAGTTCTTTTTTCTATGAAGTTCTGTGTAGTAATTTATGGCAATAGCTTCCTATCCTGTAATGGGCAGATGCCGTTTCACAGTGAGCTTGTACAAAAAGGAAGAAACCCTGGCAGCTAGTCAAAGGAAACCTACTCCGATTTTAGTCATTTCAAGCAAATATTCATATCCAGAAGGTACAGTTCTGTGTTAACTGAGCATGTATCCATGCTAGAGTTCCAGCTGCTGTATCAGTCCACCTGATCCCGGGGTCTGCACCTCTGAAAAATGTAACAAAATCCAAAAATGTGTGCCCTCCTTGCCTGACGAGTACAAGCGGAGGGATACAGCCAGCAGCCATTTTAACCTCAACATAGACACATGTTGCATTGAATATAGTGTTACTGGAGTACTATGTAATCTGGAAAGGTAACGGATTTAATTTTAAGCATTTGCCAAGTATTCATAACAAGGTGGAACAGAAATAAGTTTGGGAAAAAATATTTGCGTTCCCCGACTTCGTTCCTTATTTTAATGACATGAACTAGCTCTTAAACGCAAAAGTTCCCCATTCGGTTGTTTCACGATTTGCACAATTTGTGGTGAATGTTTTGCATTCAGTTGTCCAGGGAAATCCAAAAAAGATTTGACCCTGGGAATTTTCAAACAAAATATTAATAGGACTCCATGAGCTTAAACCCTTTGAGTTTAACTTATTTTAAGTTTGTCTCTCCCTGCTGTCCAGTTTGAGGATTTCTTTTCTATAAACCCACTGTGGACATTTCCATCAATCTGCTACAGGTTATGGATCTATTACTGACGACTTCACACTCCACTTCAGAATGTTCAGATATTCCCTTTAAGTATGTGGGGTGTTCAATTTTTTTTATTTTTTTTTTTGTTGCTTGTTGCTTCCATTTGGATTGGGTTGTCGCCTCCTTGTGGTATGACGTGGCTTCACTGCAGATCTTTTGGATGCTTCCACTGAACGCAGACATCCCAATTTTTCTCAGGCGAAACAAAAAATGGAAAAAAAAAAAAAAAAGAACAAGAGGAGCTGCTCCAAGTGTGTATGATATGGGACATTCTTGACATGGCTATGATGGTTTTTGCGCTCGAACGAACGGGTGTGAAGCGTACTTGCAAACCAGCAAATGTGTTTTAATCTCTAGGAAACATTATGCAAGCTTGGTGAGGGTAGGTAGAGAAGAGGGTTTGGGTTGCCAATAAAGTCTATACTGACATATTGAAATATTAATAACCAGATTTCGTCACTGTGGTTCAGTGAAAACGCGGCCCATGCAGCGAGCGCCTCCGAGTCATGTACTAAATACGTTTTATTTTTTTGTTCCTCTCCAGAGAACTAACTGACTTCATGAGCTGTCTTGTCTTTATATGCATAAACTGACTCCTTTTATTCCCTTCTCCTGTCTGACTAGTTACCCTTTTCTTAGTACTGGGAGCAGATTGCGTTTATTTCTTTTTTGTTGTTTTTTTTTTTTTTGGATTTGTGCTCTACCTTTTGGCATTATAACTGTATAATATAATTTATCATTTGTACTATTGTAACATACTGTTCTTCTGTATACCTTATTATTCTGTGTAATGGGTTTTTGTAGGAAAAAAAACAAACAGTTGTGGTATTTTAACGGCCTCTAAACGAGCAAGCGCAGCTGACCGAACCCTGTTTGGATGAGGACAGCTGTAGTTGCATTGGTTCAAAAATAAAATGTATTTCACTTCAGCTCCGTAGCCTTCGTTGTCTTTTCTTGATTTTTGACGATCGAAAAGTAAATCGAA
Organism: Poecilia formosa; assembly: GCF_000485575.1. Lineage (NCBI taxonomy): Eukaryota > Metazoa > Chordata > Actinopteri > Cyprinodontiformes > Poeciliidae > Poecilia > Poecilia formosa. Next base: position 113,839 of record NW_006800232.1, read on the forward strand.
ATCAATCGGGTCTTGGTATGGACTAAACGACACCAATGGTTGGATTAGAATTTATTAAGAAAATGCTTAAAAAAGGTGCAACTATACAATACAGGATATATCTAGAAGTACCAAGCATCAAGCCGTTTGTATTTCTGGACTGCGTTGCTTGGTTTTAACACCAGTCAGCTGTAAGAGTGTAAAGTGAGTGTTGATGCAAAAACTGTTGGCATCTCGGATACAAAGCTTGACAATAAATTCACAATAGGATAATCGTGAGAAATGACTGACAAAACTGCAGGTATTTCTAAAACTTCAGCTAAAATTAATTTCTGAATTTGTACTGATCAGTTTCTCCAAACCTCTAAGAACTCCTTAGAGGTTTGGAGTATAGATATGACGCATATCATTAAGGACTCATTTATTGCGCCACCGCACACTGATGAGTAAAACAGAATGAAAAAGTCCATTGTGATTTGTGATATTGTGGGCTTGTTCGTTGCATCACAAACTGTTTGAAACCACTGGATATTTGTCATGAAAATCTGGTGGCCTCCGCCAGAAAACTTGGTGTGGGGTTGGTATCATCCAGCAAGATGATAAAGTATTGTCCTATTGACAGAGGAGGGTGCATAAATGCTCCCAAACCTTTTTATAAAATGTTTCTTAAAGGTTTTTGTTAAATGTCAAACGTTTCAACATCAGTTTAGGACCTTTTATATGTTACATGCAAGACCTAAGTCAATTAAGGGAAGTGAGACATTCATTTAACGTACTTGATGCCAGAAGATGCTTTTACACCATGGCTATTTCAAACCATTACGTAGTTGCACATTCTAGGAAATGTGTCCAATGTTGAGCCAAATCTAATTAAACACACTCTGCTCTATGACAAGGGAGCTATTAGTAAATAACGGATCTAATAGCTCAATTTCGTCAGCCAGTGTTTTAAATCTGACGACTGAAAGTAGGCAGAGAACTCCCACTAAAAGATGGATTCAATGAACAAATTTACAGCTTTAAATTAAGGAGCTAGTATCAAAAATATGGAAGTATTTAACACTTTTTTTTTTTTAAAGATGACAAAATTTGAAACTTTCCTATTCGTGATAACAAGGCATTTAGAATATCCAGTGAATAAATGGATTAACATTTTCAGTTGTCAAATTCATCTGAAGCCTTTCCACACGACGACGCCATGGGTTGCAAGCGAACTTGTCCGTGTCTCGAGAAGTAAAACTACATGTTAAGCTGAAAATACAAACATTCTGCGTCGGGCTTTGACGTTTTATAACCAATATTCACATTTTGTGTAGACCCAACGTGGCAACAGAGCTCTTCCTTACCATCACGGCCTCCTGCGGCGTTGGATGCAACATCAGCAGAGTCTGAGGCTTTTTACCAAGCCCCTCCACTCCACAGGTATCACTCTGTAGGCAACTTTGAGAAGCAATCAGAATGCACTGCTCTGGTTTTGAGCTGGGGTCTCAAAACCAGACTCCCCGAGTTTCCAGTGTTTGCAGTCCAATCTGAGCTGGAGTTCAGACACATTGACAACTGATATGTAGCGACTCCAGTTAGCTTTCATGTTACTTCGCGTATCACTGCGCATCTCTTGACTGACTGGAAGTGGCGGACTGGACGGTTGACGAGTTCGTCGGTCCCGTGTCGTAGCCCATCCTCTTCATGTCTTTGGTCATTATGTGGAAGGAGATGGTGACGAAGCCCTGAGATCGAACCCTCGTCACTAAAACAGAAAAGAAGATTCAAACGTCAGGCGGATACTAATGCTTCCTCTCGTTTTCACTACTCAGCTGAAGCTGTGGAAACTACAGCAGTTTGGCTCATTAAAGAACAGTAAGCGTGACGGACCTTCTCGGCCTTCCCCATGTGCCACCACTTTGGGGTCGGTGTATTCGGGTCGTCGTCCTAGCAACCAGCTGAGCAGGGGAGGGGAAAAAAGAAGTGCTTAAGTTTCAGGAAAAAGAAACTTGGCTTGTAGTACCACAAACAAAACAGCTGTGATGCTTTCATGTAGTTTATCAAAGTATTCTCCAAAACCATTTAAACCCTTTGAACTTTTTCACATTTTGTTAATGCGAGGGCAATAATCCCCTCCACCCCCCACCTAACTCACAACTCACCCTGTGAACTTCTGAAGTCTCCATGTGGGCTCGGGAACAAACATCGGGATGGTTCTTATGTGTCTGAAGAAACAGAACTGATTATTATCTTTTATTTCAAATAAGCAACTACAAAGTTTATATCTCAGATTCCTTAAATAACATAGGCAACGTTCACCATGCTTTAAGCAGCAGTAGGGTAGATGACAGTACTCACTGTCCAGGTGTGAATGGAATGTGCGTTGCTCCATAACCCCTGACCACATCGTTGCCAAAAACGTCCGGTCCGTACACGCTCACCACAAGCTGAGGCCCTGGAACATTTACAGGAAGTTGTACACCTGTAGTAGCTGGTACGTTCCTGTCAGCGACCTTTTCAGTCAATAGACTACTGGCTACCCACTTCCCCCATTTACACCCTTAGGGCGTAGAGGCCCTAAGCATGCTGGCAAATTAGTGGCTTAAAATGTATTTTTACTCAGTGTATGTAATTATATGGTTTTAACTACACCTTTATAGTTTATTTGGGTTTTGGATTCAGTAAGATGACTGTTAAAAATATATATATATATATATAATCTGTAATCCAGCTGGCCTAATAATATAGTGCAGAAATGTTGCGGATGCTTTCTAAAAATCAGAAAGTGTGAAAGACTTACATCCAGAAGGATTTGTACTCTTGAATGTTGTCTCCAAAGGGAAGTTCCATATTAACTTGTGAGACTGGGAGCTTTTAGAGGTGATCTGAGTGATGCCTTCCTCCAAACCCTTAAAAGAAAAAAACACACACATACACACGCACAAAACCCATTTGTTAACACAAGACTTTTACAAACTACTCTGTCCTATTCGATGTGCAGTTTTTAGTGTTTTTCGACTGCTTTTTCTAATGAGCAAAACTGAAAAGATATCAGACAAGAAAATGCTTAAAATGTTACAAATGACTACTTACTGTGGTGGGAGCCCAGTCATGGCCGTAGACGTAACAATATTTACAGTATAAATTGTCATAGTCTGGAAACTGGAATAAAAAGGAAGGAGAATAACTTAATTTTAAGAACAGGAAAAACGTTCAGGTGAACGACGGAAAGAGAAATAAAGCGAAGAATCACCGCTTAAATACACTGGTGACGCTAAAGCTAATACTAGCTGCTAAGCTAAAGCAATAAAACAACCACTCACGTTCGCTCCCTCAATTTGTCCGTTCACCGTAAGAAGAAACACAGAAGAATTGCTTGTTGTTTCCATCGTGTATTTTAGTTCAGTTTTCTTTAACTGATGTTGAAATTAAACCTGTTGATAACCATAACTCCTAACGTGCCCTAGCTCGTTGCTAAGGCAACGTTTGTGTTTCCCTACGGCTACAAGGTTGGAGCAAACTGAACGAGGGCACAACGATTTTTACTAAAATGATCAAACTATCCACAAGAGGGCGGTGTTGTCCCAAAAATAAATCAAATAAAACTACAGTAGTCGTCCTGGGGACAGTTTTAACTTAAAGACGGTATTTCCAACATAAATCAGTAACAGAAAAAAAGTGCATTGCGGCAATTAAAACGCGAGGATATCAGTACTATAGTGGAAAAGGACAAATATAAATATAGAAAAAAAAATCATGCTTTTTTTAATAATAAAAGCATGATTGAACAAAGCTTGCTAATATTTTCAGTTGCTCATTAGTATGGTTACATTTGTGTGAAGCCTAAATTTTTAAGCAGTCTTCTGAGGGCAGCACGGCTTACGTGAATACCCTTGCTCTTTAGGCTCTGAAAGTTCAGCTCTTTGAATAATTTATAAATATTTTTGCGCAGTACAAGTAGGAGTGTGCAAATCCTCCTTTTTAAACCATCCAACAATTTTTTTTCATTTGCTTGTCAACCAGCTTGGACATGTGTCATGTCATCCCATATTTAAAATGCCATTATTTTTTTATTTATTTATTTTTTTATTGTCACTTGCTCTAATTGGCTTGTGTCCCGACTTGCTCTTGAGGACGCAGTGCCGGCCAGAAATGCAGGAATGAACGTGCATTAACGAATCAAGTCAAGACCACAAGACACAGCATAAAATATATAGAACCCATTCAAAGCACTAAAAAGAACTATTACATTAGCAGGATCAGAATGAGACAGAGAAAAAAAATCCCCAAAGACTCAATATTGCACATCTTACTCCAAGACTTTTATGTATACAGCTAATAAACCCAGTTAGAGTGATAAAGCTCATGTTTCATCTCATATGCACTTCTTTCTGAGCTTCATTCTCCACTCTGGTAAGTGGTGGTTCTCATTTAGGTTGCATCCGACCACAGAGACACAAACAACCAGAAGCCCATAAAAGCTCCACCCAAAAACCTCTTGCACAGACTTTGCATAGTTAATGAATGCGAGGTCTGCAAAGCAAGTGCAAAGATGTTCTGAGCTGAAAGGATGCAGTTATTGTCAAAAATTCAAAATTAATGAATAAAAAAAAATAGGGCTAATTTTGTGCATATGTTTGGCACAAAACTGAACTATGCAAAAGAGGAAGATGGTTGTCCACGTAAAAGTGAAAAACAAGCAAACAAAAAAAACAAACAAAACAGAAGTACAGTTCATTTGAAATGTTTAAAACTGTTACTGCAGAACATACAGGACATTAGAAAGATGAATAGTGACACTAATAGTGACCCTGATAAGCCCCCCCGCACTGCCTGTGTTTTCTGTGACACACGGAAAACACAGGTGTTTAAGTGTGTTATGAGTGACACGAAAAGCTTCTATGTAAACTCCCCACAGAGTGTTGCGCTCGACTACACAGCGGGTATCGCCGCAACTTTCTGCGCCGCACTGACAGGTGTGCAGCAGGTGCCCTGGTCTAGTTTAGTGACCTAATATACAGCCTTCTTTTATTTTATTTTTTCTAAGGCTACTCGATAAATTACCTTCAGTTGAATTCAATCAATAAATTAAATCAAGAGGAATGTGGCCAGCTATGTAATCCTAAATTTCAGCAACACACCGTCTCTCTCTCTAACAGGTCTCTCTTGCAAGTGACCTGTAATAAATATACGTAAAATGAAATAATAAGCTGCTCAAACATGTGGTATTGATCGCCCAAATGCTGCGGAAGCTCCTCCGCGCATGTCTTTCTTGTATCAAGTTGAACGATTTGATAGATGCTTTTTGTCAGTAGGGAAAAGGAAGATAACCAAACCCAAAATGCAGCACAGTCCTTAGAGAAAATCTGTCAGAGTTTACAAACAAAACATCACCTTCCAGCAGACCAGTAAAGATACAACCAGATCTAAGATAAATTAGTCTAAGTCGAGCGTATTCAAACATCAGAGTATTTTTCATATCATTTGTTGTTTTTCTCGGGCGTGGCCAGTTCAGCTGTTTCACACAGAGCAGTAGCCCCTCCCGCCCATCTAGTGTGTCTGTGCTGTCGTCCTTTTTTCTCCTGCCTGTCTGGTAGGAGTCCAGCCGACTCAGAGGCCCACCCTGAGCCTCTGACCTTTGCTGCTCCCCAAACAGCAGCTCTCTTTTCACCCACCTTCAGGTTCGCTCCCTTTTCACCCACGCTGTATCAGTTTTGCGCCTCCAGCTCTGTGTGTACTGGCATCGGTTTGCGATGCGTCTTCCCCCGAGGGCACTCGTTTGCCCCCCTCTGACTCCTCCTCTAGTGTCAGTACATATTTGGCATGCTATTCTCTTACTCCCTAACCTGCAACGCCATCTCCATCAATTTTTGTGACTTTCCCGGCGCCTTTCTATTGTTTCTTTGCTGAATTTCATTTGAGTCTTCTCTTTCATCCTGAGCGCTTCGATGCCTCATGCGCCCATCTCTTCCTCCCCCGTTTAGCCTGTTTGTGTGTCCTCTCATCTTTTTTCCGCTCATCATTCTTCAATGCCTTCATCTCTCTGACCCCCTTTTTATTTTACCCCACCCCCCTACTTTTCTCTATCTCTGCAGCAGAAGTTGTTTCAGCCAAACGTCTGATTTAGATTCGTACAGCTTCATGGATAGCGGCCCAATAAAAGTCGCTCTGGTGTCACTTTTGGATAAAGCGGGGATTTGACTTCTTTGGACTTTTTCACTAAGTCAGTGACATTTTTAAGCCGAAAGCATTGCATTAGAGCAGTGAACATGAAAGCCTACAGTGTTAGCTGGTGTGTCTCGCTGGCTGATAGTGATTGCAAGTGACATTTTGTTCTCTGCTTTCAGTGATTTCATGGAGGATGTATTCTGTGAAGAAGCTTTCAAAAGTGGCATCAAACTGTCACAAAATCTTTGAATCTTGAATTCTTTTACAGTTTGGTCATTTTATGCTACAGTAGCTCTTTAAATGAACTGAAACAACTTTATTTTCCCACTTAGGGAGACATGGAGTGAGCTTGAGTGAGATGAGAGTTTATAGTTCATTAAATCTTCATTCATCTTCATAAGGTTTGCATATTCAATCCTCAGTATAAGATTTGACTAACCCAAGGACCAGGAGCCCATTAATTTGTGTTCCAGATGTATTTTTCGCGTTCCAATAATCTTTTAAATATTGACATAAAAATGCTAGGTATTAGCATTTAAAAAAAAAAAAAATCTGAACTGTTCGTTTTACTCCTCACCACACTACAAAAATTCAAAAATTTTCCCACATTTGAAGCCACTCACCACTGATTTTCCTCATTAAAATCTGCTTAATATTTAATTAATATTTCATTTTTTTTCTTCTTTTTTCATCTGATAATTCCATTTGTTTTTGAAGTTTACTCACTTAAAAACAAAAGCACAGTCTGATCAAATGGTTAATAAAAAAATGTATTTCACTGAGTGAAATAAGTATTTAAGTAAGCTTAGAGTTGTCTTTGACTCATAATAACTGGAACAAATTTTTCACACTTAGGTTACATTAAATTGCTCAAGAATGACCTGGAACAACATAATCTCAAGTCCAACCTGGAAGACGCCAGAACATGAGCGACTGCCATTAAAATGGACTGACGAAAGCAGCGGCCGCTCATAAATTGACATCTTTAAGCTCAACAGAAACCTGACCTGCCCAGATGAAAAAAGCCAAACGCCACACATTCATACTGATGACAGGATATTAGATGAACCTCTAAGTACAGCTCCTGGGTTAGCTCATGTATTCTGAGTCATACCTGTGCTTCAACCTGCTATTACAAACCCAGAAAACATGATCACTTAAGTGGGCTCACGCATTAACTTGCAAATGTGATCTTTGCCTTTGTGGCATTTGAAGTTGTTCTTTTGCTCGAAAGGCCCACCGCATTTCAAATCGGTCCTCCTCGGCGATATCATGCAGTTTCCAGCGTGGCACTTCGATCTGACATTCACGCAAACCAATTTGCTCACGAACGACATCTGTACCATCTCCTCCTCCTTTGTGGTGGAGGATGACTGCGCAATAATCGAGGTTGTGCAGGACAACTTTTGTATTTTTTGACCGTTGGGTAAAATTTTAAACGGCGTGAGCAGGTGGCAAAAGTAGTCACCAGATTTGCTGCACGAGAGGCAGAAAGTTAAGAGATGGGTAGGGTGTATCTGTGCAGAGCAGATCTGTGGGATTCTGCGTCGTCGCCTTGTGACTTTCAAAGTCGACCACTGAAGTCGAGACACCTGCAGCTGTTTTTGAGAAAACAGAAATCCTAGCTGTTTCTCGCCGACCTTCAAACCCAAATTAACGAGTTCACTCCTGTTGCTGCTTCCATCTTTGTTTCTGGTTAAACTGTCGATGCAACTTTTGTTGTCTGAGTCTTTTTTTGTTTCTTCTTCTTTTTCATCGCCTTACCTGGAATGCACGGCATCCAGCATTTGTGACTTTTGCAGTTTTCCTGTGCCCAGTGTCTTGCCAGTGGATGGGGTTGATTGGAGTAAGGGTGTGTGTGTGTGTGTGTGTGTGTGTGTGGTCCATCTTTGGCCCAGTTTGAGTCTTGTTTTCCCTCTGGGACAGGCACCAAAACTCCACTTCGTATTTTTAAACTACTCCCCCACTCTCCTGCAGCCCTCACTGTCTTTGCCTCGCTCCAAATCCAAATGTCTCCGGTTCAGATTTGAAGTCTCTCAAGGGCTTATCTGTCCATAATTGGACCTTTTTTTTTTTCTCAGATCCTGGATAATGTCATAAAAACTTCAATAGCTGTGACTAGATTCACTAATCAGCACTGTTTTGGCGTAGAAATGCATTTATTTGACACTACACATTCTTTTTGGGTGTAATGTTGATCCCTGGGATAAATATTACATCATTATCTAAAAATCAGCAGATTCACTCAAGTCACTTTTTGTTTATGCATGTACGCAGCACGGTTAAAATGTCAGCTTACATTTAACAGCTACGACGTGGAAACTCTTGGAGGTTTCATTGGAAACAACAGCAAATGCAAGAGTGATTGTCATTTGGAACTGCTGAAAATTTCATCCACCAGTTTTATCTGAAATGCATCATTTCCCAGAAAGTGATGCTGACATGCAACCACCATGTCTCCGTCAGCTTGATGTGCCTGGAAAACGTCAAAATGTTTTAGTTAATCTTTGACTGAAGAGTTAAAATGATCAGTACTGCCAAATTTCAAAAAGCTTTTTTGGTAACACTTTATTTGAAGGGGTTTCATAAACATGACATAACATGTCATAAACATGAATAAGCCTTCATGAATATTTATGACTGTTGTCATAAAGCGTCATCCAGTAAATTATGACACTTTTAATACAAAGTTGACATTATTCAAAATGTCTTTGTTATGACAACTTGACATTAACCAAGAAATCATTGCTGTTTAAACTTTACCTTTAATAACATAAAGTTACCTAATTTTTAAAGTGCAATCAGTAATACTTTTATAACAAATTTATATCTGTAATGATTTCTTGGTTAATGTCAAGTTGTCATAAAGACATTTTGAAAAATGTCAACTTTGTATTAAAAGTGTCATAATTTAGCGAATGACGCTTTATGACAACAGTTATAAATATTCATGTATTCATGTTCATGACAGATGCTTATGACAGTGTCATGTTAGTCTAATTTACCCCCCTTCAAATAAAGTGTTACCGCATTTTTTTATTTTATTTTTTTTTTAATTTCTGCTTTCAGGCAGAACCTCATCACATCTTTGCTTTACTTTGCCAGTTTACTGAACATTACTGGACCTGTTTAAACCATGTCCTCCAAGCTAACACAGGACTCTTTAGTCCTGGCTCCTTTCCCAAATCTCACCTTGTATGGTTAAAGACTTTCTCTTTTCTTGAGAAAGTCTTCCTTAGCTTGTTTGTGCAAGGGTTTTACATCGGAGGCTCACGTAGACAGAGAATTGGACGAGAGTCGGGACCCGAATGGGACCGTCTGTAGCTTATGTGATGGTCTGAAATGAGTTTCCTGTACGGGTCACATGCAACGTCAATCAATATAAAACATGGGAGCCATACTTGTCTTGTCTTTCAATGCAAATTTGAGGCTTAAGTAAGGCCCAAAGAAGGCGACCAACTGGTTTGGCTGAAAAATTGGGTTCCGTGCACGAACGCTGGCCCACTTATTACCTGTTCCCACATAAACATTTTTTATTTATTTATTTATTTATTTATTTTTTTGGGTACTCTGTGCATTTCAATCACAGTCTCTCTGGCACTGCCCTCCTGCCCCGCATCAACCAAAACTCTGTGAATTATTGAAGGTGCAGGGCTGGTGAGAGAGAGGTCCCCCATAAAGAAGCATTAGCCTTGTCCTCGATTTTTCAGAGCCGGTTTTGCCTGCAGGCTGACACCGAATGTTGTAACCTCTACTGTCCTTCACAGAGTAAAAAGACAACCAGAGATGAAAGCAGGGAAGGGAGAGAGCAAGGTGACACGAGAGTAAAAAATACGGGGACAACTTTGAAAAAGGTACCGGCTGAAAGGGACAGATGCATGCTAGCTTTATGACGAAGCATACAGAGAGGATGGAATAAAAACAATAAAACAGTTAAGTAGGATAATTGGAATTGGAATCATTTGTTACGGTCAGCCTGGTTTACAGATCTCCCAGTGGGTGAAGTAAAAAGCCGTGGTGCTTTTCACTCTTAACAGGCAGAGTGTCAAAAGGTTTGTACAAAAAACGTTTTCAGTACAGCCACTCATTAACTCGATCTCGTCTGCGATTTGTTGACCGCCTCGGCTTCTCGTTCGTTTCAGTGTTTATTCTGTGCATCCATCATGCTTTCAGTGCTCCGTGATGCGCTATTGATTTCTTGTAATGTGGATTACTGGAATTAGGCTCATCCCTTTTATTTGTTGTTCTCAGAGCTGGCTGCATGAAAAGCGTTGGCTGAGTGCCCGCAAGATGAAATAAAGTGGATGCAGGGGATTTCAGAGCAGTCGCAAAAATCATGTTGGTCACCTTTCATTATTCTTACTCTTTAACGCCGGGTCCCGTCCACAAGAAATCTGAACCTCGGAATTTGCTGCAATCTTACATTTTGATTTTATTGTTAAATGCTTTTGTTATTTACATGAATCACCAAAGCAACGTTCAGGTTTTGCATGTTTTTTGTTTGTTGTTGTTTTTGTTTTTTTTAATTAATGTAGTCGATGTCACACAAACTTCTTTGGGGCAACCGGATGACGTTCGACCAGAGAAATCAAGCTCAATGGGAGAAATCTCAGACTCCCCACTGAAAGAAGATGAGAATCAAGCAGAACTGCCTTATGAAGGCAAGGTTAGGCTTCATCTACTGTGATTCTACCGCAACCCTATTTAAAGTTTGGGTTTCAAATCACTGAAGTCATTATTTGTGTTCCTAATCATTGCTTTTATCCTGTTCCATGTGGTGGAACAGGATAAAATCTGATTTACTTAACATTTGCACAGATCCATTTAAGCACATTGGAATTCTTGTGCATTTCTACAACTCAAGAATAGTAAAAGTTTAAAAAAAACATAAACTAAAGAATCAACATGAGGCAAAAAGGACACTTAAAACATGCTTCAAAGAAATACATAAAACTTCTGTATATGAATAAATAATCATTGATGTTGCACTTTGAAATGATCAGTTCAAATACTGCACACTGATCACATTTTGTGTTGCAGCAATGGTCACTTCTTGCCCTCTTTAATGTCCTGTGCCACTACCAGTGGCTGGAGGGAAAATAAATGAATGAATGAATGAATGAATGAATGAATGAATGAATGAATGAATAAATAAATAACTGTCCCCTGAGAACCCGCTACGCTTTCGCTCTGTGTGGCTCTCTTTCAGGAAGGGGAGGCTTGGACCCAATGATCATTTCTGCTTCTTCAATCATACTGCGATGCCCGTTTGTGACGAAGCTTTCGACGAGACTTTCTGCAAGGCTGATGTCCAAGTCCAAATGCCTTCAGCACCCTAATGAAGTGGCGTCTCTGCTGGGCTCTTGTCACAAATGTCGTGGTGTTCTCTTTCCGTCTGAGATCGTCTGAGATCCACAGACCTGCGGCCGCCTGTTCTCTCCAGAACGGTCCCTTTAATAGTGAGTGACTGTACTGAGTGGAGCTCACCTTTGAAAGTCCAGTATAAGCTCTTTTTGCCATATTTAGTTTCATTAGTATTGCTGAAAATGTCTTGCTGTATATGTACAGTGCTTTTGGATTTTGTTTTCTTTGCTTAGAGTTTTCTCTTTTCTCCTTCATCTGTAAGTTCCCTTGCATCCCGGTTCTCGTCCGGTGTCTGGTCACATTCCCTCAGCCAGTTTGTTTCCTTGCACAGCTGTTCTCCGTCTCCTGGTTTTTCTTTGCCTGCCCTCGGCCTCAGCTGTTTCCTTTTTCGCCTCTGATTGGTTTGTCTGGTTGCGTTGTCTGCATTTGAACTCCAGGATCCTCTGTTGCAGCGTCTCTTCACTTCTTTGTTCCAACTTGTGCATTATTCCAAGACAGTTGTACATCTTCACTGTAGTTTTGCTCTTTGCACTTGGCTCCTTTAAACCACAAACGTGACGGGTTCAAAGTAAAACTTAGGCTTTCCATCCAATTCTTACATTCCTGAAACCGATCTTTGAATTTAAATACATGAATGATATTTATGAAGCCAATACATACAAATGAATATATTCTAAATCTCTCATTGGTATGCAATAACTGGAACATCAAAAGCTCTTTTTTTTCTGGGCTGTGACATATCAGTCGTTTTCCTTCTAAATACCTTCATGAATAGGACCAGATGTTTGGAGGTTTAAAAAAAATATATGTTGGCATGAATGGCAATGATATTAATCAGTGAAATGGATTTGAGGCGTTGCAATAGTAGCGTATATTTTAATATAACTATACACGGTTCTCTGTGTGTTTATGTGTTTGAATCAGAAGGGGGAGCCGGGAAAAAAAAAAAAACATCCGCCGGGATGGATGTTTAAAAATGTGACATAAATCTCGAGAAATGTCTTAGCTGAATTAAAGTGCACACACATACATGGTACTCTTTACTTACCAGCTAAATCCATCTCTTCATCAGCCATCTATCACGTTCCTTTCTGACTCTCGGTGATATTTCCTCAGACTGGCGCGTTTGATCTCTGACGTCACTTATTGCACAGATCAATCTGGCAGGGCTTTGGTAAGATCTGATACGGAGAGGCAGAAATACTCAGACGCAACTCTTTCACTAAAGTTAAAAGGCTTTTTGGACATGGAAACATACTTATCCTCCTGCTTTTCCTTCACCACACGCCTCTGTGTTAACCCTCATCTGACAAATTCGCCTTTCATTATTCGACCGATTTATGTCTGCGTTTGTGTGGAGTGAGTGCGCAAGACACACAAAAGCAGGTCATGCCCATCAAACTGGCAGGTGTCTGCTGTTTCTCTTTGCTTACACATATTAACTATGTGTCCTCCATAAAACTTTAATCAATAGGGTGGAGGGCTCTCCTGGAGTTCCCATCAGTGCAATTGTGTCTATGCATGCATCGACAAATGAGTAAAAGAACAGAGGTCAAGAGCAAATGTCATTAGTTTATTGGAGTCAGAGAAACGAAGGTGTCATTGATCATTGATGCTATGCATGCATATCTGGATGTGTGTAGAGGGGAAAAAAAAACAACCAAAGAGGGAGGAAGGGGCACACCATCATCATCATCATCATCATCAAAGCGACTTCTCCATTAGCTTGAGTGCTTTTTTGACAACATAATGGCCGTCACCCGGACAACAGGGTCACCGTCGTTGCGAACGCACACCGCAACTGCTGTTGTCAATCAAGAAAATTTACTGCCAAAGTCCTGCGCCGCAAACTCGGAGTACCCCAGCGGGGCGACGCCGTGGCATGTGAGAGTTTTTTTTTTTTTTTTTTTTTTTTTTTTTAACCGAATCAATAACGAGCAAAGCGAGGAGAGGAAACAAAAACAAGCAAGCGCTCGAACGTGCGGTCGGACGAGATTCACTGGAGGGAAATGGCAACGATGAAACCGAGAGAGATGGTGGAAGTGGAGGAGGCGTCCCGTGGGAGTTATTTACAAGGAAGCGTTGTTACAGTGAAACCCTTACAGGCCTACTCTCCCAAAATGCATCTTAGAGGAAAACTTATCTGCCCTCTTATGAACCGATGGATAGCCATCGGTTCATAAGAACCGATGGATAGCCATCGGTTCTTATGAACCGATGGATAGCAGTTATGAACCTTCATAAGAGGTTCATAACTGCCCTCTTATGAACCAATGGTTAGCCATCGGTTCATACGAGGGCAGTTATCCAAGTGCTTTGGATAGCCGACATGTGCAACTTTCATTTACTCTGCCGTAAACCTGCTCACTACTAATGGAAAAGGGAGGAAAAGGGAGTGAAGGTATCTCAACAAAGCAAACTTTTATGTGTATTGACCCTAAGAAAGTGCATTCTTAAATGGGATAATAGCACAAGAATAAAATGAAACGTAAACATCTGGGAAAATATTCCAAGATTGCATGATTCCAAGATTACTCGATCAGATGTTAGTGTCACATGAGTTTGAGTGATTTTGAGTGGCCGTTCTTACATTTTTAGCCAGTGATCATCCGTGTTTCTTGCAACAAAAATATTTACCAACAAAAGAAAGATCTAGATACCGTTTTTAGTCAATTGTGTCGTGCGTATGCTCTTTCTTGTAAAGGCTGCAGTTCAGTCCATACTGATGAGCTGATATCATAAAACTAAGAAAAACAAAAAAAAAAAAAAAAAAAACACGAGAAAATATTTCACTTTGTTTCACAGTTGTATTCGTTGACAAATTAGCCTCGTTTTCCTAAGCCAACAAGCCAAGAGACGTAAAGCCGAGTGTGTTTTCGTCTTGAAGTGTATCAGTGCAGCAGGCAGCGTCCCACCGGTGATAAAATCTATATTTCAAGAGCTGCAGAGCTTCTGTAGAGTTCTGCCTGCTGCTTTGAAGACCAAGATGGGTGGGGGGAGCGGTGGGGAGACTAGAAAGGGCTAGCGTGGTGGTGTTGGAGAGTGAAAGAGCTGATGTTAGAAATAGAGGCCAACGACTGCAGGAAGAGAGATGGACTGCTGAAACGCCACAACGAACAGAGCAAGAAGGGAAAGACAGTAGGGAACTGAACTAATCATCATGCATTAAGTTGTGGCAAAACAACAATCCCAGATTCAATGTTTAAAAAAAAAAAAACCCAAAACAAAATCACACTCCAAACGATGGCTGGTCTCGGACAGTGCTGTTCAGCAAATTAATTCATTAATTAGCAGACATTGACATTTTACTGAAAGCCCTCCTCCGCCCACTTGGCACTGCATTACCTCAACAATGTTGCCCAACATTTGTACCTTCTGTCTGCTCTGTCTTAGCGTCTCATTCATTGGGCAAGTTGCCCTAATAATAATATGCTGGAGTGAGCCAACCAGGAAAGCAATTTCCACTCCTGGCGTAATTTCCAGATGTAAGGAATCTAAAGTAAACACTCTCTTGGCCAAAGTATTGGTATCGTTGATGGACAGTCTGGAAACCAGTGTTGACTCTACCTGATCCTTATAGGCAGTCGTGGAATCATAACATTGTTAGGCCAATATCAGCATCCAAGTCACTTGAGGGACTTTCTTGTCTTGTCTTTTCAGCCTGAACTTAAGAAACAAAGAAGAAACAATGCCGTCTTTGTATTTTGCAACATGTCGTTTCTTGAACTGTCAAACTCTCATCCGATCAAAAGCTTGTTTTGGTCCCCAGGTACGTGTACTTTAGACCAAATACGACAAATGATGCACTTGGAATGCAGGTTAGCTAAAGGTTAGCTATTGATCCTTTGCGTCTATGTCACTTAATAATCGCGAGGTGATTTGACGGACGTTGGAAGTGACGGACAGGAGTGTTAGAGAGATGGCGATTGTTCATGTTAAGCACACCTAATTGGGGCTCAAAGACAGGGGTATTTACAGGAGTTGGAAATAGCTAAGAAACCGATCCATAACTCATCCCTCCGGACATGTTTAATTTGAACAAATCACCAACTTTGTCTTAATTCATGCCACATGATTTATACCAATATGTCTAATGCAGAATTCTCTCTAACCCTGGAGAAGACTTAAAAGCACACAAAAGTCTAGGTGTTTACCAGTTGTTTCTTTTGTAAGAGGCTACATGATGGGGCGTCTTTTCTCTGGTTACTAATGATTAGACGCAAACCTTCTCCATAATGTATCTTGTATCTTACTAACCTTGTATATGAAGTACATGGATGGATTTTACTTTGTAAAAAGGGCTGCCGGTCCTTACCATCAACTGGTTTACAATAAAATGACAAGTTTGGTTTGCATCCCTGTCTGCTTGTCCAGCCAGCCGCGTAGCACCCTACGACCGTTTTTACTATGAAATTTTATTAAATAAAAGCGATATTAGGCTTGCACCTGTTTGTTTTGAAAAGTTTTACAGGAATGAGCACAGGTTGTTTTGATGTTTGTCATGGCGAAGTGGGCTGCTTTCTGAAGAGTGTGACAACACATGCAAAGGATCAATAGATTTACCCACAGAGTGGTTAATGCATTGGACAGGCTTGTCTGGTCAGTCAGAATATAACTTCCTGGGAAGAGTTTCTGATTTTCGGGAAGGTGGGCGCATTTGTAGCATATAAATAACAAAGAGAACTGATTTTTTCCCCCTCTCAAAACTACTGAAAAAAAAGAAAAAAACTGCCAATAACGAGACTAACATCTGAGTAGTTAAGAGGAATTTTTAAAAAGCAATCAAAGATACCTCTGAACCCCTGTTTGTGTCTGTCAGATTAAAGCATTTCCCGCATGTGCGTGGGTGCATTCATGTTGTGTGCATGAGTGTGTGAGCACACATGCAGTAAGTCATATCTGAGTGGATTCTTATGCTCTGAAACAGCGCAGCTTGGTCGCATAGCAACAAAAGTACCCCATCCCTCCAGTCTGCCCCTCCCCCCCCCCCACCTCTTCCTTTTCTTCCGCCTCTCCTCCGTGTGAGCGTCTGAACTGCAGCGTAACCTGAAAACATCCATGCATCTTTTGCGCACTCACCTCAGAGTGTGCCACCTTCCTTGCTTGCGAAACAACACGGCGCATGCGCACGGTTGTGTTTGTGCGGTTTCAGAGTCAAGAAGCCCGTACGCAGGAAGGAAGGAAGGAAGGAAGGAAGGAATGAAGGAAAGAGGAGGAAGAAGTTGTGTGTTTCTGCTGTGTTATGGGCAGTTTGGAAAAAAAACAAAAATAAGTTAAGCTTCATCGCACATTTGAATAATAATACTTTCCCACTAATAATCAGCCAAGGCTTTAAAGTATTCTTATTATTTGGGTTTCTTTTTCATCTTCTAGTGTCAGTTTCTTTTTTTCATCCATCTTTTCCCTCCCGTCTCTCCAATACACACAGCCACAGCTAAAGTGGGAATTCTGCGTGCCTTGACAATCACATTACCTCCTTCAACCGCATCGTGCCCCCTCCCTTCTTCCCCTGTGGCCTAGTTAGGGAAATATGCATAACTCCTTCATTTACCGCTGCAGATGCACAAGTGCGCCGGATAATTCACTGTACCAACAGACGCGGCGGAGCTGAATTTCATTACCCACTCGACTGCTGTGACAACCTCCCGATTGTCGCACTCTCGCCTTTGTCGCCATGAAGAGGTTAGACGACGTGCTGATTTGTTGGTGCGCGTTGCACAAGTAGCCTGCAGGCATCATCTCCATATTGAACAGTAATCATGACACAGTTCAAAAACAGCTACATCACCCCGTTCTCCCCCGGACCCCCTTCATTTTAGCTCCAGATTAGGCTCACGTCTGCGCTGTAATTCTGTGCTCGCAGATGTGTCACCGCGTGCGTCTGGCTGCTCGCGCTGGTTTAATGTAAGCAGAGTGAGGCAGGCAGCGCCCCGTGTCGGCGGCTTCCGGGTACGAGCCGCGTTTTGTGCGTTTTGACAATGCGAGACGATTGGATTTGGATACACGCGACTGTAATGTGGTATCTCGCCGCGCAGCCAGCTGAGAGAGGTTGTTATGACCCAGTAATCCAAACATTAGTAATAATAATTTTAAAAAAAAACTTCAATCCTGCCAGAGGAAGGCAAAACAAAGCGGGAATGGGGGGTGAGCGGGAAAGTGGGGGTGCTAATGCTGCCAGGGACATTCCCCCTGTACAAAGACAAGTTCTCCAAGCCGACGTACTTTGATAAGAGCCCAGAAATACTGCTGTTCAAATGAGGTAACAAAATAATCATTTGTTATGATTATGATCCCAGGCCCATTCTCTCCTGGAAACCGAACAAAAGGGTGTTTTATTGGGTCCTGAATAGAAACTATATTGTTCCAGAATGTGTTGCCTGGGAAAATAATCAATCCACATAGAGTGAAAGTCATGCACAAACGTAATATTTTGCAATGTTCCAAACCAATGATTTCAATGTGTTTTATTTGGACTATTAATAAACAAACACAACACATGGCCAAATGTTTTGTGTTCTGGACGGGCCATTAAAAATGTGCCATTCTTTTTGTTGATTTTTTTATCCACTGCTCTTAAATGACTTTATAGAATTTGTTTTTTCTGAAAATACAGCTGCAAATTTATTGTATGTCTCCACCATCTTTACACATCCAGAAATGGAAATTGTAGTCAGACTGGAGTAAGAGTGTCTGTAAAAACACATTTTCTGGCCTTTTCATGAATCATTACTCCTTAAGAGTTTTACTTTCAAAGACATCCAATGAAAAACAATTAATAGATTGAAAGGTACTATTGGGGCCTGCTATGGCAATGCATAGGAGAGCAATGAAATGCCTTGTGAAGCACATAAGCAGTATTTCGAAGGAGCTTATGTTTTATTAACAATATTACTTGTTATTAATTTGGTGTTAGATCAGCGTTTTTGTTTTTTTCTGGTAACGAACTGTCACGCAATATAAATCAGAGTTTTACTTTTGTGTTGAATGTATGTTTTATAGTATATTTAGCACATGCTATTGGGTACATTTTAGCTAACTTTAGCATGGATGCTAATTCTTAGCATCAAAACGCTGGGTTCCATCTGACGGGCACACTTTGGCAGGCCCCGCTTAAATTTCTTCAGAAATGTTCTACATTTTATTATTATTATACTGCCATTACTTTCTAAACACAAAAAGTGTGTTTAGAAAGTGGGTTTAAAGGGTTTAAATGCTGAAGGGTTTAAATGCTGAAGCTATCTTTCTAAGATACAGGAGAACAAAGCAAGATTTCTCCTTCGGGGAAGCAAAAATCAATAGTTATAAAGCGCTCCACTGATATTTGATTGTAGTTCCATGTCCTAACAACATAATTACAAATCAAACAAACACCCTAAGATGACATACAACCGCATTAAGGTGAGTCTGTTTAAATCTGATGAAGTAAACTGTCAAAAAGGTTTAAGCATCTGTGGTTTCAAAAAAGAAAAAAAAAAACTAAACAGCACTATTGGGAATCAGGCAGGGCAGGGCGAGTTGTGCGGTCCTGCTGTTTTGTCTCCATCTCTGTTTTTCCTTTCATCTCAAAGTGGTTCTCCGTCTCCTACACTTTGTCACTCCCTGTGCCTTTTACTGTGTGGTAAAAAGCAAGATTCCTGGCAACTCTTATGAGTGAGTCGGCTCAGTCGCAGTCCACCGGGACTCAAATTACAGCAGAATTTTAGCTTACAGAGACGACCCTTCACAATCTGCCAAGTCAATTTAAGTCCAACTTCCTCACCACACCAAGTGTCTTGAGTCCTTTGTTTCCTCAAAATTCAAATCTGCATCTGTGCGTGTGTGTGTGTGTGTGTGTGTGAAATTGTTTGGGGTGTATTCTTTGTATTAAAATTGATTTCTTTTTTTCCCCCCCCATTTTTGTACAATTATTTTATTTATATATTATTTTTTGTTGACTGTTGGTGTATTTTTAGTTGGTCACCTGAAGATCATTTCAGTTTTCAAAATGCACATAGTACCAAGTGAACACCCGTAAACGTCTGCCAGACCCCAGGCTGAAAAGGGGAACCAAATAAAATGGCAAATTTCAAACGTAAGCGCTCTTTCAAGCCCCCGCATGGTGAGACTATGCATCAGCCTATGAGAATGTGTTCTGACTGTGACATGAGTGGTAAAGTGGCTTTATAAATACACCTGAGTTAATTGATAAGTGGAAGCAGATGGGCTGTTCAGGAAGCAGAAGAGGGAACAGGTGCAGAAAGAGGCAAGCAGCAGACAGGAGCTGCACCTGGAAAAGCACCAGAATACAAAGTAAAAAAAAAAAAATTCTTAATCCCCAGGGTACATACATATGAATAATGTTTTGTTTTTGTTTTTTTTTCATTAAATTGATCATAGGTGTAAATACACTTATGTTATTCATAAATTATTACATTTTACAATATTAATTGGTGCCCAACTGTGGTCCTAAGGGCTCACTGTCCTGCATGTTTTAGATGAGTCGCTGCTTCAGTACACTTGATTCAAATGACTGCATTACTTCATAACATGCCTCCATTTACTACAGAAGTCTGTTAATCACTCATTCATTTAAGCCAGGTGTGCAACAGCAGGGAAACGCCTAAAACAGTACAGTGAGACCTGATGACCAGAGAGTCGGGGACATCTTTAAGTACGTAGGCCTTGATCAACAAACCGACTTTAAAGATTTGGTGAAGGTCAAACTCCAAAGGAGGATCATATTTCAACAATGCAACTCCTTAATTTGCCGTTTATCACACATTTAAAGGTTATTAATGAAATATCTCTGCTTGCTGTGAATCATAATAACACTGTAACACGGCAAATGAAAAATATCCTCATACTTGAACTCTGTAAACCGTCACTTTAAAACAAGACAGTGCCTTCAATGAAGAATGTTGTTTTTTTGGTATCATTTCACTTTGAATCTGATTTTAATATTCTAAATTTGCCAGGAGTATAAATGATTTGGGGCTTAGGTGTATTAAACGTACATAGTTCCAATGCCCATTAGTGCACATCACTGTATCTTACATCTGAGGCGTCTGGCAAAGATGGCAGCTTGTTGGTTTGCAGATGTTGACATGAAGCAATGGTTATTATCTTTTAAGAAACCCACAGAAGAAATAAATCTCATGGAAGACTGATATGTAGCATGAGGACTCTGAAGCCTGAACAAAATGAGTGTCGTCCTAAGATTTCTAAGTCTTCTTCCACTGCAGATATTTGCCATTTCCTCCTTTGAGAAACTGAAAGTAGTTCCAGCAGTTTTGGAAAAGGATTTATTGCAGAGTTAAGGTTTGATGTTTTCACCTTGAACTGGGTACACATCAACTGAGGTTGATAAAAAAAAAAAGTAAGCACATTTATTTCCTTTATTTGCCTCCCCAATCCTTCTCATTGAAAAAATAAATAAATAAATAAAAATCATATGCAAAGGAAATTACGGAGAGAAATTCTCATGTATTCTGTCCGTCGTGCATTACCCGCCAGGCACGGAGTCGCGTCTCTGTCCGTTTGCAACTGATACTGGCTAACAGAGTGCATACTCGGGAGAAAAATTAAATAATTTCACATGTAAATGCAAAAATTCCTTGGCAACACATTTTTTGGATGTAATGTTCTTTGCACCAGCTGGTCGTTTCGCAGCCTTGGCATGGTTGCCTAGTAGTGGCGACTGACTCACAATGACACACACAATTTCATTTCGTCTAAGAGCTTTGCTAGGGTTGTAAATTATAGTTTTACATCAATCAGAAGCAGAAAAAAAAAACATTTATTTATTTATTTTTTTTGCTAATAAGGTACGGTTTATTGAAGCTTTGAAAGGGTGTTAGGCAGAAGCAAAAACCAAATCAAAATATAACTGTTGCCTGTTACTCACCCAAGCATTTTTACACACATATTCCAAGTCACCCAATGAAATATTTCAAATCTTGTTAAAACAAATATTTCTCTAATGCATTTTAACAGGTTGAAATTTACTGCTGACTAACGACGCTTACGTAAGTAAGGGCAGGCTTATGTAATCGCTGTCACAGAGAGCAGGGAGAACAAAAAGCAGATTTCCTGGGCTCCTTTGTTTGATCCTAATCTGGCTCATGATGGTTAAATGTGGAGGATTAATGCGATAATGACAGATCAACCACTGGAATACAGAGAAATCAGAAGAAATCTGAACGCCACGTAGAATTACGTTTCTCCGTGGATCAGGTGTGCTGTTTTAAAACACTCACTCTGCGTAAACCTTGTTTTATATGAACACACATTTTATTGCTCCTGCTGGCTATGATCTTGCAGGGCTTAGCTGTAAATCAATGCTTGCCTGAATTAAAAGTCTAGACATGAATTTTAAATGTGTTGGTTAATTAAAATTTTTCTTGGTGCTGGAATATTTTTTCCCTAACATTATTGTATGTCTACCGGTGCATCTCAGTAAATTTGAGTGGAAAAGTTCCTTTGTTTCAGCTGCTAAAAATGCTGCAAATGTCAGTTTTTCTGTTACTTTTGACGATTATGGCCTACACCTAGCAAAAACTCCAAAATGCAGTTTAAAAAATATTACATAAAATGACATGAAATCATGCAAGACCTGCTCGGACTTGCATGATTTCATGTCATTTTATGCATGTAGCTAAATTTTATGTCAGTGTTTATTTTTTGAGCCTTAAACAATCAATCAGGGAAAAGACTGCTCATTTAACAGTTGTCCAGCGGTCAGTCAATGTGACCGTACACAAGGTAAACCACAATTGTGAAAGACAAAATGCAAACTGATTGATGTGCAGTGTGAGCTTGTCTGCGCAGAAGTTGCACTGCGACGCGGCAGAGGCGCGAGCAGCAACTGCAGGCGCATTGTTGCTCAATGTGTGTCAGGTGAAACCTTAAGTGTCAAGTGAAAGTGTTTTACATTTTTATCATTTTAAGATAAAATGATCTGATAAAATGATGTGGATTTTTTTTTTCTTTACCAGAAAATCTGGGTAAGTCTGAATAAATACAAGTTTTTAATTAAGACTGAAAACAGTTAAAATGTGTACATAGTTTTATAGCTTGAGACTTACTTGTTTGTTCCCACAGAGAGAGAGAGAGAGAGAGGCTGAAATAGAGATATTTGTGTGCTTATGAGCTATTCTACACAAAAGTCATATACCTCTAGCGTTAATTACGTCAAGGCTCCACTGCTCATAAACATTTCACATTCAATACACATTCAATACGCTGTTGTGTGTTTAAGAAAATATAAAGTCTCTGCACACCATTACTTACAGTTTAGTAGTTATTGACAGCTGAATAATCATATTTTTTTTCCTTCTTCCGTAAATAGGAGCCCACAGGTTCAATAACACCCATCTCTTCTGATTCGATTTGCACTCTGTGTGTGTGTGTGTGTGTGTCTGTGTTCAACTTCATGGGCGAGTATTACTTTGCATTTATGGGTGCATATGTGTGGACGAGGAGAGAGCAAATAAGCGGGTGATTGATTCTATTTGACACAGAGTATAAGAACATAAATAAAGCGACTGGAGGCAGGGAGAGCTGTCAGACCACGTCTCCCTAACTCTGGCGACTTCACTGTCAAGCTTTTAAATCTCCGAAGCGCAGAGACTCAAGCCGGGTTTTCAAACTTCCCTTTATGAACGTGTGTACCATCTCACTTCATTTCTCCAGCCTTAAGATGGCAAACTTCGAAAGATCCGTACAAATGTAAACAATAGTGAAAATTTAACATTATTGAAATAAACAATAAAAACGAAACAAAATACTTTTTAATACACTTCTGTCATGCAAAAAAAAAAAAAAAAAACAGTTTCTTGTCAGAAATAAATTTGGACAATTCAGACACGTGGTTAAAAATCAAGCAGGTGTATCGCGTCGGGTCCGTGAGACGACGACTAAGAAGTCACCTCGCCCTCGAAACTTGAGATTAGTTTGTTCCTGACTGTTGAAGTGAGAGTGCAAACCACAGCGAGGATAAAGCGAGAAGGTGTCCGAGCATCTCAGTAAGACGGTTTTAGAAGCAACTGTCTGGTGAGGAGTTTTGCAGCAAGAAATCAACCGTTCCACCTAGCGGAGTGCAGCCAACAAGCGCAGAACTTTCAAAACAACTGTCAACAAGTCTGGCCGTCCACCCGAGTTCACCCTGAAAACAGACCTCAGCATGTTAAAAGAAGCCTAAAGACGAGTCGTTATGGTGCCTGTAGCTTGCCACTTTTGATATGAAAGCAAAAAATAAAAATTCCTTGCAAAAATATAAATTTTCATGGGAGGTATGTTAGGGAAAAAAAACTATCTAATGAAAACTTTGAGTCTAAGATAAAGTTTTCCAGACAAAAAGGAGACAACGACTCTACAGTCATGAATTTTCAGTGTTCACTTCTGAAAGCACTTTTTACATGCATCAGTCACTGAAAGCCTCTGGCATTATGACATGAGTCATTCTTCATCAGCACAGATAGAACATCTGCATAGTGTTTCAAACGATTACATGATCTTTGTGTCACATTTACACAGATCCTATTGCAGTGGCATACAGTATATGCAGCAAACAGTATCATTGTGCTGCTATGCTCAAGAATTTTTAAATATATATTAAAAAATGTGTCACCATGGCATAGATGGAGTTCAGATCATGTGTGCAACAGCAAATAGACGATGCTTAAGTTTTATAGTTGTATATTCCAGAAGCACGTGGCAGATATTGCAGATTTCTCCTGTATGAAGATTTTTTTTTTTCTTTTAACCACAGAAAAATTGTGCAACCTGCAGGGCCCCTAAAGAAATTTTTTGAAGAGTATCTTAAGCTCCATCTTCAGAGGGATTGCTGCTCTCTGAGTGTAGGACGAGGCTGTGCCTCAGAAGACAGACGCGTAAGAGTGGAGAGAGCTTTCGAAAATCACAGAAAATCCAACAATTGGGCCAGTTTTGTAATCTGCAAGATTGTTACGAGATCACAGACTTGATTGATTTGATCTCGCCAGGCTCCGAAAGGCTGAGGAGAGTTGCCCGACAAATGGTATTGGATGTTTCTGGCTCCATCGGCAGGCTTACAAGGCGGGTTGTGACACTTTTATTTCTTAAAAACAGGCAGAACGAGTACACAAGAGTAAAAAAAAAACAAACAAAAAAAAACGACACTGCCATTGTGATAAAAATGCAACTGGTTTTGAAATGTCATTGTAATAATAACATCAGTAAAACTTGGGTAACTTGCTTTCACGACGGAAGTCTGCTTGATTTAAAGCGGTGCAGGAGGCATAGACGCGTTCGCTGCTTCCCGGCGGCCCTCTGGAGCTCGCTGGACATTCAGCCCGCTGAGCTACACGTTTCTCCTTGTCAGTTCTGCTCAGCGAGGCTCGTCGTGTCAAAAGGCAAGTGATGGACCACTAGCGGGCCGCGTGAATGACAGAGCTTTGTTTCCAGTTGCAGCCCTGTGCAGTGATGTGTTGCTTTTTACTCAGTCGCTTACACAGCGATGAGGCGGGCGCTCACGCTGAATACAGTTTGACTGCATAATGACCTACATGCACAAATGCTCCATTAGGTGAAGGAAAGAATTCCCGGACAGAGGATGCGTCTGCATGAGTCGGTTACACGTGAGCGTTGCATCATGCGTGCAGGTGTTCCTTATATGCATTTCCAGTGGTATTGTGCTGCGGCAGAGCAAGGACTTCTCCAGGGGATAGATAAATCCTTCTTATTCTAAAGCTGCCGCTAATGCGCTCACTCTTTGCGCGACACAGCTTGAAGGCCGGCTCGGTTTCTTGAGCACATTTTTAATGTTTGTTTTGAGGCTTTTGTCGGAATTGGTTGTACTGTATCTTCTTTTTTCACCAGCCATTTAAGCACTGGACAAATATCAGAACTGACTGTAATGCTAAAAGGCTCACCATCCACTTTCAAACCTAGATGTCTGTTTTCGTGTACTCAACTGGGAGTGTAGATGCACAAGGATTAGAGTCTTGCGGCCCGACTGTCTCCGAGAGCAGAAAAGTCACAAAGAGGAAAGGCAGAATTTGGCAAAGCAGAAGGTTACTGTTAAGGTTAATATATATATATTTTTTTTACTTAATCACATTCTCTAAAAGAAAAGTCTGCAAATTACCAAGGAAATATTTCACATCAAAATCTCTTAGATGCACATTCTTTCTAATTCTGGTGCTCACTTTGAACAACAGCAGCCCACCTTCACCACACCGAGTCACCTAAATACTCTGGTTTGCTGCCGTGTGATTGGCTGATTCAGAGTCAGTTGACTGGGTGTATCCAATCAAGTTGTTTTGTGAGTGTATCTGGATATTTTGAAATCAAAACTGTACTTTTGTGGCGTCGAGATTAGAAAAGTTCCTGGTAAGGGCCGGAACTTTGAAGTATAAAACCCCCTGAATTGACAAAGTGTGCTTTATTTTTTTATTTTTTTCCATGACTGTATGCAAAAACCATATGTAATTCTCCACTAAAAAAAAAAAAATCTGTTCATCAGAAGTTTTTGGTGGTAGGAAGCAATTTTGTGCTTTGGCACAACATGGTTATTACATCCTTTGATACATGAAAGGGGCAACAATCTTCTCCAAAATAAAGCATCAACAGGCTGGCAATTAACCAGAGAATACTGGCAATAGAACAAACAATGTTTTTCCCTTGGAAAGCTGCTTTCTGTTAAAGCATATGAAACCTCAGGCAACACTTTAAACATCCATTACTGCATTTTAAATTGATCTGAACCCGGGAAGTTCACGTGAGAAAAAAAGAACAAATGGATGCAACTCGGCAGAAGATGCGTTCTTTTTCCTTCCACTTGGAGTCAAACACTTAACGCGCTATGCTCTGAATCACAGTCCCCTCATTTAACAGAGTACATTGAATATGTCGGAGGAAATTATGCTAACCGTTTCGTGTCAGATTGAAGAAACAAAGGCGATGTGTTAAAACCGAAAGCGATAAACACGATGAAAGCACGTTTTCGGCTGGCACTAACCACTGCATGCACAAGTTAGCTCTCTGTCTTGCACAACAGCAGCACACACACACAGAGACACACACACACACACCTGTCAGAGGCCTGTGTTTGCACACCGTGTCATGTGCCAAAGGGGACATTTTTCTCGGTAATTGGACCTGACCATCAGTTGTCTTCCTTCTATTTTTCTTTCTGTCAATTCTCTGCTTCCCTATTTTGTTTCCTGTCTCGTATTGGCCTCTAGTTTCGTTCTAATTGAATCAATGTTGCAATAGCAGTAAGTTTATCCTAATTGATTTAATGAGTGTTTTGTCATCATTATCTCCCGGGCTTGTCAGTAAACCCCGTTTTTGTGCGCCCACTGAACCAACGGGAACCCGTTCATCTGACTCATCTTCTTTTCACTGACTGCAAGTTGTTCCACACTCCCATATCTGTCTTGACAGTTGTCCTGACGCTTGCCCCCCTGCCCATGTTTTCTTTCTTTGTACCTTGTTTCATTCATTTCTCCCTGTTTGCTATGAATATGGATTATTAGTAGTTAAGCTGTGCTTTTGTGCTACTTTATAACCCGGTTAAACTTTTTTTATGGCACTGGCATATCTTTCGAATGTAAAAAAAAAAAAAAAAAAAATCATTCAAAAATCGTTGTTTTAAATTGTATTAATATAAACCAGATTCCTGAAGCAAGAAAGACAAAGATCTACTTCCTGAACCATCATGCTCTCTCACCACTGCAAGTCAAGTTTTAGTTGACTTTAAGTTGCTTAAAAAAAATGACACCGATTGAGATTTATTATGAACACTAAAAACCGTAATAACCTCTGTAATATAGGGTGAAGTAGATCTGGATGAAAACTGCTTTTCACATAAAGCTTCACCCACAGGAAGTTTTTTTTTTTTTTTTTGTAGGTTTTGAGCTCATAACGTTCGGCGTTGCTGGGCCTAATTTTAACTGAGGTTTAATACGGCTCATAAAAACAACACCTGTGTGAGTGCCAGTAACCAGTTGGGGTCGACATGAACTAGACCTCATAAAAGTTTTTTAAAAGCTTTAAGCTACGCTTTATGGTGAATACAACTGGAAATAAAATGTCATTTAACCATGCTGAATTTGTTGCATCCTTAGTAAATTTCATCCAGCAGCATAAAATAGAAATGACCATTGCAGTGTCTCGAGAAAACAAATTGATTGAGATTTTATGGAGGTAATGACACACTGTTTGAAGAAAACAAACGTTTCCTTCCTCATGCTCACAAGATGAATATGGTGTGAAAATAAGAAATCTTCTGACACACCAACATTTCGTCACGTTTGATTTTTTTATGTTTCATTTTTAGCTTTTAAGAACTCAGTTTTAAGATAATTTCTTAAAAAAAAAAAATTCTAGTATATATGAGTTGTTAGCTTTAGGAGAGAAACCGTGTTATCGTAACATTCTGAAATAAAATAACTTTATACTACAAAGCAAGTGCTATTTACACAAGTTCATGAAAGAAAACCAAAAGCTGTTAGATTTTTGGAATGAACTCGAGCAACATTTCGCCACAGTCAATAAGCTTTGAGGTTTAGATGCTGGCAGTGTTACCTCTTAATTATCTGTGGTGTGTATTAAGTAAGCAATGAGCTGTACGCATGCATACAGTTTGAAATCACTTACAATCTTAGCAACAAAATAAATGCAATGCACAAACTTGGAAAAAAGGTAAGTTCTTTAGGTTCGTCACAAATGTACATAAGGTAGATCAATTAGGACTTGAGAGTGACAACAACTCAAACTTATAAAGCTGCACTAATGCCTCTGGAGGGAAAAATAGTGGCAAAATTGTTTTATTTCTTGCCCCTCGATGCTTTTTGTGTTGGATTCATTTTGAGCTGTAGGAAGTAATGGTTGCAAATATGTCTGATCTAAAATCTAACTTCATCCTTCTCAAAGCAGTTTTACATAATCCAATGTATTTATTTATTTATTTAATATTAACCTTTTTCATGCATAGTGCTCACTACAGTGGACAGCTGTCTAAAAGCCATTTTCTTGTGCTTCTTGTGGATTTTTATATTATAAATGCACACAGACCACTGAAGTGGACACTAATGCATCATAAAATACACTATCAACTACTGGCCATCAGCTGCAAATGCAAGGAATTATTTTTGTTAAATCCAATATGGCCGACAGACAAAAAAGCATGCCGACCGACCCGGTCCCTCCTTCTACTGTAGACGACTCTTGCAGGTAAAAAAATAAAAAATATTGTGACATCAGATAACCACTAAAGAACAACACTACTGATCTATTTTTCAAATAACAACTTTGTATGTGGAGAAAATCACAATTGATCACCTAAAAAATACTTTTTTTTTGCAATTTTCTTTTCCCTACCTTTTTATGCCTTAAGAAAATATATTTTTTAAAATCCTGACACAAAGGATCATAATTCATGCATGAAAGGGTTAACATAGTATAACATAACCCTCCTCAATGCCTCAGTCTCTTGTCCTATGCCATTCCTCTTGTCTCTATTTAGTCTGTCTGGGACTCTTTCTTGATCTGAGGTGAGACAGCTGCAATGTGTAGTTTTCCACACCATCCTAAATAAACCATAGAGTTTATGATACGAACACACACACACACACACATGAGGTATGTGTGTGCATGTTCATACCATACACACACACACACATACCTTGGGCAAAGTAGTTGAAAGGAATGTGTTGGGCTTTAGCAGAAGCAGCCAGTTGGTCAATCACAAGTTAATTGTGTACAACGCAAAATGAAGAAAGCTAGAAAAAGTTATAAAAAAAGACACTGAGCAAACTCTGTTTCTTCTTTTTTTAATAATAATATGTCACTTAATTTAACAGTTTTTTTGTGTTGTAGTTTTAGTTCCTTCACACTGTTTTTTTTTCTTTTCTTGACCAATAAGGCACTTGGAAATGGGTTTGTTGTTTTGGTGATTTTCTTGGTTTTGTCTTTTCAAAAACAAAACCATCATCTTTAAAATGGAGGAGCCGTCATCTGCAAGGTATTTGGTCCATCTTCTCAGCCGCATGCTAACCTCAGCTACTTAAACTGACTTGCTGTTTAATTCAATTCGGAATGGGATACAACACTTGGATATTCACAGTCTACAATTTCATAACAGATCCTCGTTTTATTTGAAACATTTCGCATCAGACAGTCAGTTGACGGTGTTTTCCTTTAATGTCATGGTTGTGTATTTCATTAAGAACAACATGGATGGAAGAAGTGGAAAAAAAAAAGTCTCACTCATACTTTACTCGACTTTCCCTCAACGCTGCTATTGCTGTCAACTAAACAGTCTTAAATTACATAATCAACTTAAAAAATGTCTATATTCACAAATCTCAATTTAGTTTTACTTGCAAATCTTATTGACTTGCTGAGATAATGACGCAAGCCCCCATAGCTTTTATTTTTCCAGCAGACTCCATCTTTGACCACTGCAGACTTTAACTGTTGCATTTTTAGTTTTACAAACCACAGAATTTTACTGAGCAATTTGCCTAAGAAAACGCCTAAACCTGTGGAGATACCAGAAGCAGCCGTAGAAAAATCGGCTTTAGTAAGCAATCACATGAGAAAAAAAAAAAAAGCGTTGCTATTGTCATTACAGCTGATTTGATTGCATACACGATCAGCTATAGGTCACGTCAAGAGCTAATAGTTTTTAACAAATCTTCCTGAAGAACGACAGAACGACGATGCCCCGAGGTAAAAACGTACCGCCAGCTTACGAGTCCATCTGTCATCAGTTCCTGTAAGCGGCTTTCTGATTGGTTGCCAAGATGAAACTGTGATTATCGCCAACTGATGCAAATGTTTTCTTGTTCTGCATCTTCCAACCGCACAACATCTGTAGATCAGGAATGTGTGTGTGTGTGTGTGTGTGTGTGTGTGTGCGTGTGTGTGTGTGTGTGTGTGTGAGAGAGAGATTTAAATCAGCAGGTTGCTACAAGGGCTGTGTTGAGATTGGATCACAGTATGCATGGGTGACTGTAATACATCTTGGACAAACGTATGTTTTAATCGCTCCCCGAAGCACATATTCACACCAACAATTTACAAAGGATGGAAATTGTCCAATGGAAAACAACATGTTGGGTTAATGTTTATAGGTTACTTTCCTAAAATCTATAATAAAAGTGATTTTAAGAGGGGGAATGAGGCAACTGGGAGGATTTGCTGAGGAAAAACACTGCGGGTGCACGGCCCTTTTGGCCTCACGCATGCACTTTTCCCCACATACTTGATCTCAGGAAATGTATTAATGAGCAAGGTTGTTCCGAGGCAGCTTGAAGGAAACTGTGATACACCATGCTTGTTCTGAGACTTTTAAAGATCAGCTCCTGTGCATGTTTGTGTGTGTGGCCTCATTAGTCAGGGGTAGTCAGGCAAACTCCATGGAAGCAAGGTTACAACAGACCTTGTTAAGGTTTCACCAACCTTGCAACACTCAAAATACATAAACTCCCTCACAAATGCACATTTCAGAGCACTGACAAATACCCCGTTTTGCCACGGAGGACAATAGTTGACACTTAGTTGTAATAAGCCTCAATTTATTTTGTGTGCAGGTATTTGTGTACGTGGGTTTTTTCCCTTTGTGGGTAAGAGTGAGAGTGATTCGGTGTTGAGTCAAGATGCAGCAAATGTAGGTCAAAAGTGCAGCAAATAAGAGTACTGGTTATGTTCAAGCAAATGTACTCAGACACTTTTCTCACCTCCTACACTAAACCCAAGTTGTTAACAAGCCTTAGGGTATGTATAGTCTCTCCTGTGACTTTTAGGGTCTTCCCTGCAGTCTTTTTCTATTGGGGGTGGGGCGCTTTTCAGACAATGGCTGAAAGAAGGCATTAGACCGGGGGTCTTCAAAGTCAGGGCTAGAAGGTCCCATCTTTTAGATGTGTCTCCGCTTCAACCCATCTGAGCCAAATAAGAAGGTCATTAGCAGGACTCTGGAGAACTTGACTGCACTGAGGAGGTGATTCAGGTGTTTTTGGAGTGAGGAGACATCTTGGGAAAAAAAAAACACACAAGACCTCAAGGCCTGGATTTGAAGACCCTTGCATTACCACCGTACTGACCTCTTTGTGAGGGGAAGGAACGGTGGGTCTTCTCCAATCCAACCCCAGATGATGCAGTTCCTACTCATCTTCTTAGTCCTGTCATCAAACTGACCCTATTGGTTGCAATACGAACATTCCATTGACCCTAGATGAACTTTGGAGTAATGCTAGACCAGTAAATTTAGACCTTTGCATGGATGTAACATGTCAACTCCCCACAGACAGGCGCTCGGTCAAATTTGCAACTGAGAAACTTTGTCACTGCAAGATATGTGTACGTAGCCTGTATATTCTCTCAAGCGACAAATATAAAAAATTACCAAAACTTTTATTTGCATGGGACTCATCAAAAACGCACAAGACAAAAGTCGAGATTCTGCAGCTACACATTTTGGTGCGCGCCACTTCTGTAAGTAAGTCTCAGTCTTGTTCCTCAAGCAGCCTCCCTGACATGTATTACATTTCCTCTAACAGAAGAGATGATTGAAATAAATGGCTGAGCATGTCAATCCTTCGTTTAATTCAGTACAAACCTGATAATGATCCACTTAATTGAATGAAGCCTGTTGGAGCAGCAGAACACTGAAAATATGACAGGCAGGGGGATTAAGTACCTTGTTTAGGAAATGCTGGGGTAGATTGACAATTTAAAGAGGGAGATCATTTGTGTGTAAAGCACAGAGGGGTTTGCAGTGTTGCACCAGTAGCCTTTTCACTTCATGAACTGCTGTGGTTTGCAAGATGAGTGATGGTGACGAGAGTCAACTTCTCCAGTTCTGAGGCCATGCCTCTCAACTTTTATGTAAAAGTGGAGAAACTTTCTATAGGTTTGACGAGGTGAGTAGAGAAGTTTGAGTATTTTTACCTAAGGACTGAGTAGAACACTGATGGATGAATTAGGGCACCGGGGGCAATACTGCAGGTGTCATTCTGTTGATAAGTGGAATATGATGGATAGATGTTTCATTATTTATTTCACTCTTTTAAATCTTTTTGTGTTCTCTCTCCTAAGAAGTTAACTCTTGATGATATTTTGAAGCCAAATTAAATTGCTTTCATTTCTTTTTTTTTTTGTCTTCGAATGGCTTTATTTAAATATTATAATAAATTCTAAAAAAGAAAAAAACAAAAAACCTAAAAGTATACACGTACATGTGCATACTCAGCCCATTTCTCTGTCAGTTTCTGTGTTGACTTTCCTTTTATAATATTAAGGTAACGGTGGATTTATTTAATAAAATATTCAGGTTTGTAACAGGAGGTCTTGGCAATGTAAATGCATTGCTCATCTAGTTGTTCCAGTTTCTGACTATATCTACGACGTGGTTTATTACATCTCTTTTGGAGTGCCAATTTAGGAATAACAAATAATCTTTAGGAAGTGTTTGGCATAAATCCAAAACTTAATCCAGGCGATTTAGACTATATATTGCATTATACTGTAAAGAAGAAGAAGAAGAAATAAAATCAGTGTTCACTTTAATTATTAGTTTAAATATGGTGACTAATTGCCATAAAAAAAACAAAAAAACATTGATAATACTGACTGTTTCTTGCATAAACAGCATAAACAAACTCAATGACTCTGTAAATCAATGTGTCTCAGAATAGCCATAAGCGTTGTTGAGGGGGTTCAGTTATTCTCTATAACGTTTGCCATAAGCATATAAGGAGCTTTGATCAGATGAAACCAATTTTAGCTTTTTGCCCTGGTTAAATTTGAAAGACTAACTTCCAGCAGTTGCTGAGCGAGAGTCTGAAAAAGAGCCAAGACCAGAGAACAGGTTCATCTTCCAAAGTAAAACACCTATAATCATACACCTAGTTAAATAATTAAATAATAATAGTTAAATTAAAGTTAAATAATGCATAAGCACATTTTTGCGCATGAATGGCCTAGCCAAAGGGCCAATTGGGAATATTTGGTAGGGAAGAACAAACTAGTAGTCTCTATTAAGTCTTTGAGCCTGAGCTGTTTTGCAAACGAGAACTGGAGAGGGGGGAAAAAAAAGCAGATCTTTGCAATTCATAATTTTCTGATAAAAAAACAACTTACTGCAGATTAACAAGACAAACCGACTTGTTTATACCGAGGAATAGA
Organism: Poecilia formosa; assembly: GCF_000485575.1. NCBI lineage: Eukaryota > Metazoa > Chordata > Actinopteri > Cyprinodontiformes > Poeciliidae > Poecilia > Poecilia formosa. Next base: position 147,484 of record NW_006800232.1, read on the forward strand.
CACACTTATCGCTTGAACTGTATCAGATACTCCTCCAGATGGTAAGAAAGCAAAGGATATTAAAGAATTTGGTGGCGTGGCGGGGAGGCCGGGGGGTAACTTTCTGAGAGGAGGCAAGAGGGTTAAATCTCTGATTGGAATGCACAGCTGCACAAGGACACACACTGACACACACACATGCACACACACAAAAATGCACACGCATACTGTCACACAGCTGAGAATGCAGGGATTGCAAAGACGTTTCTAGTTATGAGACTTAACAGAGCTTTATGAGTCAGCAGAGGAGCTCTATGTCTTTCTGTCCGTCTGCTCGCTTTTGTTGTTCATCCCTGTGTCATCTTCACCTTAATCACTCTTCCTAATGTGTCATCCTTAGGATGACTTTGGAGCCTTTAAAGTGGCATTCGGCGCTGCACACATGGCAGCTGTTTTAGCCACAATCAGTAGAGCAAAACCACGTCGTAGCTGCAAAATATTCTCCCGTTTAGTCAAAGAAAAGTTATTCAGACAGGCTTCCACACCTTAGACAAATCACTATGCATTATGATTTCCAAAATTTGAAAACTCCACAGTAAAAAAAAAAAAAGCAAGCAAGCAATTTTTACAGAAAAAAAAATCAATGTGGTCTAATTTGATAAAAAAAATTAAATAAAATAAGATACAAAACACATGTGGTGAGACATTTTCATTGCTTCAGTCTGAAAGGAGAAAAATATGTCCTGGTGAAATAATGAGTGAAAGATCTTTACAATCAAGAACCACTCGCTAGTTCTCTCACATCAGGGACATTTGGACAGGGGAGTGAGGGGGAGGGGGGCGCTAAATAATCTGCCTTTAAATCAAGCACTTGAGTTTTGTAAGATTTGATAACAGTCCAATTCCAACAACAGTAAATTCTTGTATTTTGGAAGCTAATTCTACCTAAAATGTCAAGAGAATATAAATAAATATGTGGGATTAGCAAACCCTTATTTGTATTCTCTGGGTGAAGCAGTTCCAGCAGAAAAGGGTAAAGGTGACATGTTTACACTAGATGCATAATGAATTAATATATCGACTAATAAAAAGGTAAACGTAACCATAAGGCTTGTGGTGGAGGATGTTGCTGTGCTACAGCCAGAATTCAAATGTTTGTGTGTGAAAGCAAGCAGGTCGTCTTTACTATGAGGCCAGGGGCGTAGCATGAAATTCTGAGGCCTTCCCATGAAGGGCCCCATGTCTTTACTTGATAAAGATTTCTCTCAGAGAGGTTTCCCATTGAACAGGAGAGGTGTTAAAAATGATCTTGGTTTTAACCCAGTAGTTCTCATGAAAAATTTTTTTTGATCAGTTTTAATTTTAGTTAATCAAAAAACACAAAACAAAACAAGTAAACAAAAAAAAAAGCTCTCAAATGTATCACACGCCTTAGGATATATTTTTTCTATCTTTTCTTGTTAAAATTTATGTCGTGGCAAAAAATATCTTAATCAATTATTTATATTTTACAAACAAGAAACCATGAAGAAAAAAACAAAAATAAAGCAAATTGCTCCATTAGCGTTTGATTTTCACAGGAAAAAGAAAAAAAAAAGATAAAACAGCATGTTGTCCTGTTTTAGAAACCAAATAAATTTCATTGTATATAGTAAAATCTACATTTGTATAGTTCAGTGCAATACTTCATTAATAATCTGCTGATTTTAATTAACAGCAGTTTGGTTTAGGCTCCTCCTGTGGCTGACTTGTGATTTCCTTCGAAAATACTGTGACCTATACGAGATGTTTCACAAAATCTAACCAATTTTGTTTGCTTTGTGCACAAAAAGCTTTTGTTTAGCTTTTGTTTAGCTATACCAGCCCGTGCAGTAACAGGAAGGTTTGCATCCTTGCATCTCTGCTTCTGTTGTCATCCCTTTCTTTAAATGTCGGTTGAGAGTTGATAACCTTTATCGGTGTGAGATAGTGCCATCAAAGGGTCAGAAAAGGTAATAAGGAAGCAGAATCAGCAGCCAGTTCCAAGTTTTTCTGGTGGATTTTATTCTTTAACATCTGTGTTTTCTGATATCCTTCTCATGTAGCCAAAATCTTACTGGTTCTATACAGAAGTGGCTACACACTTGCACATGAGAAAACAGGTGAAACCAAGCAACAAAATCTAAACAAGGAGACAGGTATAAGATTATTAATCTAATTTACAAACACATCTACATAACTAAATTGTCTGCAAAAATAAAACATTTAATACAGGGAAACTCAAAAGGCTACTTTAAAGAAAGAAAACAACACGTGACAAAAGAGAACCCCTCCATTTGGTAGTGCCCAGTGATGCAATCAGTGACGTCATACAACAATTTAAACAGGAAACGATGGGCTGGTGTTCCTCCCATGCACCTGTTCTATTACATCTACCATTAAGGAAATTCTCCTACTTAATTTTGATTGGTGTTACATTATCCACACAATCAAATATGATCGTTTTTTCTAAAAAGGTTGAAGTAAAATTAACTTTTATAGAGCGAGGCAGAGACACAAGTTACTAATCTTTCAAATGTCTAAGAAAAAATGAAAACATAGCAATGGCTGTAATTTCAGAATGCATTTAGCAGCTCTAGAAAGGAAACTGAAATATATTTTTCCTTTTTTTGTTGTTGTTGTTCATCAGTAATCCCCGGGTTTGACTTTCGGAGATCATATGGTGCTTGTGCTGTTTCAGTTCCTAATGAAGCTTACAAATCAAATATATGTGTTTATTGTCGCCTAACTGGAAGTATTTCCATATTTGGTTTTTGGAAAGTTTGACAAATTATGTGGTTTGCTACAGAGTAAGCAGATAGTACACCCACCATGTTTAAAATAGTAATGCTAACACAGCTAGCAAAAGAGTGGAGCCAAACCTTCCTGACTTAAAGCAAACTTTGACAGACACAGTTACGCATAAATGACAAGGAAGTGAAGTTTAACCTCATGTAAAGCATTTTAAGAAAATAAAAAGATCAAATATCAACATTTTGACTAAACTATACAACTCCTAGCAGTGTACTAACATAGCTACTATATCAGCAAGTTGGAACAGCCCTGTTCACTCTCAAGTATAGATTTTTATACACAACACACTTCCTTACAGTTTGAAAGTACTCAATGTCAGCTTCTTGGCAGACTGTGGCAAGATAACCTTATGGGCATAGATTAAACATCTATTAAACATCTATGCCTTCAATTTATACATGTATGCCAAATAATCATGATTAACAAGTAAACTCAACATTCTGCAAGAATCATTAATTAAAAATTGCGAGTGTTTGAAGTAAAATGGGGGATTCTGACCAAATCTCTTAATAAACTAAGTCAGAAAAGAAATTGGGATGAAAAGATGTTTAAATTACAAAGTGCTGTGTGCTGTAACTGTTTCAAGCAAGCACACAATCGAGGCCACAAAAAAAAAAAAAACGTGACTATTGAATTATTCATTATAGATTAAATTAAAAAAAAAACATATTGAGCTTTGTTCTTATCCACTATTCAGTCTTTGCCATTAATAGAGAGTTGGCGACTTTCTCCATGTCACGAGTTCATCACATGGCCTGAAGAAGCATTTTGTATATTAAAAGAGCTTCTAAGGTGAAAACCTGTGGAGGAGTTCATATTTAAGAGGCTTAGGAGTTTCATTACATTAAGATGGAGCAGAGATGTGCTCCACACACTGGATGAGAGAGTATGTTATTAAAAAGCTAAAGATTAGATCACCCAGAGATTATGCTATTAGATATGTGCTTGATCCAAGTCGGCACACAACGCAGTAACGTAGCCGCGTCTGAGAAAAGGTGAAATGGTAACTAAGAAAAAGCCAGCTTTTTTTTTTTTTTTTTTTTAACCAGTTTTAAATTTAAATTTATTAATCAGGCATTGTTAACAGACAAAAATAGGATTTTTTTTTTTTATGAGGATAGGAGAAAATAATATTTTGATCTTTATTTTTATATGTCATCAAAAGTGTTTCAAATGGTTAAGCTGCACTGCAAAAATGGCAATGTGGAGCAGGTAGCAAAGTAAGATGTTTAAGCAATCAATTGGTATCAAACTGATTATTAAATGCATGAACTATAAAGAACCACTGGAAAACAATCAAGAAAAATGAATTACTGCATTTCTTTGTGTTCCAGGCTGTTTATATACAGTCTGTATTTCCATTCTGATTTGAACAAAAATGTTAAAATCAGCTCACACTTTATTAACAGTTGAGGGGCAAATGTATTTTTTGTACAGAACCCCCCCCCACCCCATCCCCAAAAAAAACAAATAAAAAAAAACAGATATGTGATTGAAGTAAATCACATTTACTTGCAAAAATAAGCCAGTCTACTGCTCTTTTATGTAGCTTACATAGGCAGGTATCTGTGACTGAGCTGTGGTTGGGTTCAGTAGACTCCCTTCTAAAGCTGCAGAGCCCCTGCTGACTCTGTGTATGTGTATGTTGAGGGGCAAATGTATTTTTTGTACAGAACCCCCCCCCACCCCATCCCCAAAAAAAACAAATAAAAACCCCAAAAAATGTGATTGAAGTAAATCACATTTACTTGCAAAAATAAGCCAGTCTACTGCTCTTTTATGTAGCTTACATAGGCAGGTATCTGTGACTGAGCTGTGGTTGGGTTCAGTAGACTCCCTTCTAAAGCTGCAGAGCCCCTGCTGACTCTGTGTATGTGTATGTGTGTGTGTGTGTGTGTGATAGAGAGAGAGAGTGTGTGTGTGTGTCTGTTTGTGCATGATTATATAATCGTTTCCTCTGTTCTTGTTGTGTGTTTACGAATACGTTGGTATTTTTTTCCCTCTCCCTTACCCTAATTAGAATGGTGATTAGCTTGGCATCCGACTTAAAGAGATTTTTTTTTTAAAGCACTAGAAAACTGTCTATTTTGCCATCTCTCCTCTACCTATAAAGTGTGGGATTCTTTTCAGGCGGATTTTGACGACATCTCACGAATGCCCCGTAATTCAGCAAGCTTTATGCAGAGCAAACTTGACGCAACCTCCTTTCTTGGGCCCGTTTCCCAGGAAAGCTCCTTGAAAGAGGTCGATCGTGCAGGGTCTCCCCCTCCTCGTATACGTCAGCTGAGCAAAAGTGAAGACACCAGCCAGCAGAGACATGAGTGGGAGGAGTGAACGAAGGCAAGCACGGATGCAGACTGAACTGAGACCCGAGGTATGCTTTAAAACAAAAATAAAACAAACTAAAAAAAAACTAAGAAAATTGCAGTATCCTTACAAGCTGATGTGTTTGTTGTTTTTCTTATTCATGACTTTGGAGATGACTTTGATGTCTTTGTTGCGCGGTTGGCTCATGCCTCTGCAGACATCACTTGTCAGTCGCAGAGTCTCTTTGACAGGATGGCGCTTGCAGTTTCTGTCAGCATTGTTTTTTTTTTTTGTTCTCTTTCCTTAAAGTGGTATGAGTTTGCATGCGGCACAAGCAGTTTTCCCACAATATTTGGAGCGAATTGGAACAGTATTTGTACCCGTTGAACTTTTCTTTTTGCATTTTGTGGCGTCAAAACCACAAACAGCCCATTTTAATGGGATCTTACGTGATTTGGCAAAAACAAAATGCATAACTTCAAAGTGAAAAATGGAGAGTATATAGTTTCAACAATCACTTTAAGTACAAATGAGAAGTATGGAGTGCAATTGCATCCAGTCCCACTGAATTAATATTGCGTATGTCACCTTTTGGTACCACTGCAGGCCTGATGGAAATCCCTAAAAATTTACAGAAACATTCCAAAGTGAGCAATGTAAGTAACTTGTAACCATGTTTTTTGTTCATATTACTAACATGGGTTTGACCGTTGGTTACCGCATTATGCTTTTAATGCACCTTTCCACATTTTTAAAATGCCTGGTAGAGTTATCCTGCAAAACGGCAGTCAGTTTAGACCGAACCATCACGTACATTTTATTTACAAATGTGCTTTTTGACATTTTTTTTTTATTTGTAGAGACATCAATCCTTCTACCAACTTTATCAGCATTAAGTCTCCGTGGTGAATGAAGAACAGCAATATTCTGCCAACAGCACTGTTTCATCACGGGAATGTTGTACTCAAAATGCTTTAAACCAAGGTGTGGGGGATCAGTTGCTGAGGACTTTGGATCAAGGAACCCCCCCACCTTCCATTAAAATATGAGTCTCTGTTCCTATGAATGTTTTGTTTTATTAAAAAGCACTGTTTCATTTTCCATGTTTAGCGGAATATTCATGTGTATGTTGGTAGCTATTCGGACTGAGAGTGAAACAAGTTTGGACAGTGATCGGTTTCTAACAGGCGCTTAGGGCAGCCTCGGGTCGGAAGGGTCCCAGTTTCGAAGAAGAAGAAGAAGAAAAAGAAGAAGAAGAAGAAGAAGATGGTTAATATAGCAGCTACAGTGTAACGCACGGATCGTTGAATGTGTTTTGTATGTTCAGAAAAAAAGGAAGTAAAGGAAATGTACAACCACCGCATATCTTGATACCACTTTTGTTTGAGTGTGCAACAAAGGCTACAAACCCACCTTTTAAGAGTTTTATTTAAATAATGATAACCAAAACATTGATTAACAAATTTGAAAATGATTATTCTTGATCCTTTCCAAGACGGCATTTGACAAAATGCAAGGTTTATTACTTATTTCACAACTGATTACTGCATTATGCTTTTATTGTGTAAATTACTTTGAACTGTCTTGTTGCTGAAATGTGCTATACGATTAAACTTGACTTGGCGGCACAATCATGCACTGTTTTGTTTTGGTCTTCTCCAGTGTTTTATTGAATGTCTGACCTTTTTTTTATAATTGTATTAACAGAAGTCTCACCACTTTGTTGGTGATGGTATTTTTTCTACCCTACTTCGGTAGAAAAAGAAAAAAAAAAGGATCAACTGATGAGAGATGAGTAACGGAAGAGGAAACGGCTGAATGATGGGAGTGTGGGAGTTGGAGTGGACACGAGGATGAGGGTGGGAGAGGTAGGGCGGTGATTGGAAGTACTAGGCAAAGGTAGACTGATAGTTCCAGCTGAGGGAGGATGAATGTCGTTTGAGTGAGGAACATTGGATTTAAAATGTGCTTTGTGTAAATGAAAGTACACAACAAAAATGGACCCGTTGTTACTCCAACAGACTGCATTTGTATCCTGCAGAGACACCGGCAGGGCACGTTCTGAGATTTTGAATTTACCTTATTTAAGTCACAGCTTAAGTCTGGTAAACGGAGAAACAAACAACATAACTTAAGAGTCAAACCAAAGAATGCAATAACAAGTAGACTGGTGTTATGTGAGGGTAGAAAGGGGCAGCGTGGGGCAGCTGGGTAGGGTGTGACAGCGAAGGCAACATTAGCTAAGGCCTCATAGGAGACATTTTGGGGCCAAGCCTACAGTAATGAGCATAGGAGTCCAACTGTGCATGCACTGGAAGCAGACAGGAAAGACAGACCGGTGGGGGAGAAAGACAGGTGTCAGGGGGCGGGTGGTGCAGAGCTTGATCTTTCAGCACACTCTAAGCTTTTGTTCACAGCTGAAAATAAATGAAAGCATGCATGCCACATTTAACACCAGAAAGCACTTGTCCAGGTACTGCTGGAGGATCTGGATGTTAAGACATAATTTCCTGTTACGTACTGCAGCTAGTACAAATATAAACACCTGTTTAAAAAAAAAACTAAACAAAAAAAAAAAAAAAAAAAAAAAAAAAAAAAAAACTTTTTTCACATCTTATCACAATGCAACCTCAAACTTTAGTGTATTTTCTTGTGGAAATGCTTTTCATTCCAAGCACAAAATTGTGACTTGGAATGAAAAGGTTTGATTTGCATTTTACTCCATCCCCTTTACTCTGATACCACCAAAAAAAGCACATCATTTGTGTAATTTAATCACAATATAATATGGCTGTTTGGTGCAGATCCCAGGGGGGTTTTATCCTTGGTGCTAACTGAGCAAGCAGCAGTCAGTCAGAGCTCAGATGGAAACTTGGGGAAGAAACTGAAAGCAGTTAAAGCATTAAAAACAATATTCCAGCAATATGAAAGAGCTTGTTGCTTACAATAACAATATACAGCCTGTACCTTTGCCTTCTTAATTTCCAGACGGCACAAAAGGCTCAGGAGAGAGAAAATGACATCAGAACAACAAAGCTTGTGTACACGCAAGAGGTCTCACTTTAATATAAACTGTAGGATTACATCTGTGTCTGGTGCATTTTTGTTTAAAACATGTTTGAATTTCATTAAGTGAGATTATTCACAGTAAGCAGAGTAGCCATGATCCCCCCCCCACCCAGTAAGAGTAGCAACCATATCCCAAGCTTTGAGCATCTCGCAGAGCTTGTTGCTTACAGTAACAATATACAGTGTGTAGATTGACGTTGTGTGTAGATCTGTCTTTCTCTCTAACTGTCTCTGCTTTGTTTCTGTGCTCTTGGTTTTATATTTGTTTAAACCATCATCAACAAGCTTACATTTTTACTCAACCCTGAAAAACACAATCGCAATATTAGAGAGAGCAATAATGCATGCAAAACAGGCATGTTTAACATTTGCTCCACTTTGCACTGCGGTTCGTGCCCGCACAGCATGGTGGGTGTTTGTGAGTCTCACAGCGAGAAACCTTTTTTTTCCTTTTTCTTCTTCTTGTTTTTTTTTTTTTTTTTTTTCTCCTATCGGACGTCGCATCTCGTGTCAGGGCTTCCAGGTCCTGGGCCAAGTTTCTTCGTGTCAGACCATCCACACGGGGATTCAGGCGTAGGCTGCCCACGCGGCCCAACCCACCCGCGCGCGCATCTCATCTCCGCTCCACGCTGCGTAACCAACTCCTTAGCGAGGATGGACTGGTAGCAGAGAGGAGGCATGGGGAGATGTTCCGTCTTTATTTGACTGAAGGCGCAGATGAGGACCACTTAAAGCGACTTCTTTGACTTCAGTCCGTGATTCTTTTTTTTTTTATTTAAGGACTAACTGGTTTTATTTTTTATTACTTACGAGCAAAGGAAAGACACGCACTGTGTGGAGAGAAAGGGGAGAAAGAAAGAAAGAAAGAAAGAAAGAGGGAAAGAAAGAAAGGAAAAGGGAAGGTCCAGGTTGCTGAGAAAGGCTGGGTGCGCTAGAACGTCGGAAAGTCACGGATCATGCTTATGGGAACTCCCGATTCCGTCTTGATAAGGTATTTGAAAACAAAGAAGTTGTCTCGTTTGCCTCCGTTCTTTTAACGCTCATCAAGTCCAGAATTTACTTCACGCGACAAAAGAATCAGAAAGAGGGATGACGAGCGCTCCCTTTCCTCCGGTGTTTATTTCCTTTGGCACAGTTACTTAAAAACTGCAACATGTTTTCATTTTAATGGCGATCTGGAAAAAAAAAATCCTTTATGAAACGAGTTGGACAATTTAATGCGCTTTTCTTTTCTCATGTCAGAACAAAAGCCCATTTAAAAAAAAGCTTCAAAAGAGTTAAGTCTTCTTTGCTGGATTATCAGGGCTAATGTTTCGTTCTTGATGCTATTCCATTTATTATAATAATCTGGATTAGTGTGGCGTAAATTGCTTTTTTCCCCCTCATTTTTTGGCGCATACTCCTGTATGCCTACCACTGAATGGTGTGGGCTAAAAACCTTCAGTATATCAGAGACAGAGCGGTCCATCTGTTCAATCACATAGCAACAGGAAGAGAAAAGGAGTCAGGAATAAAAAATAAATAAACAAAATCTTTACTATTTCTATTATATAACAATGTAAATCTGTGGCCGTAAGATATCTCTACACTCAATACGCTTCAAAAAGCCTGTCTAAATGTGGGATGCCTTGGAAAATCTCACCGCCAGTGGTTTTGTTCATGTGCCACTGCCATTTCTGATACGTCAAAATTCATATGATAGTGGAATGAATAAAGCATGTGATTTATTTTAAATCAATGCAGTGCCTTAGCTAACTTCTTTATATATATATATATATATAAAGAATATATATATATATATATATATATATTTTTTTTTTTTTTTTTTTTTTTTTTTTTTTTCCAATTATGACCACAAACCTTAGTTGTTAGTGGGTTTACGTTTGATAAATTGGGCATAACAGTGAGATGGGAAGACATCGAAGCAAGGTTTTCAAAAGTTCTGAAAATAAAAATCTAAAGTGTGACATGCCTTTGGACTTCCTCAGAATACATATACTTTGAAAAAAAAAAAAGAAACCTTTCAGTGAAATTATAGCTGAAAATCTTTAGCAACTGGTGTTTGCCAGATTTGAACATTGAAAAAAAAAAAGATTTTACCCATTCCCTTTTGCAAAACAGCTAAGGCTTAGTAAGATTCAATGAAGAATGTCTGTAAAAAGATAGTTTCAACTCTTAGTACATATTTTTAGTCAGGTTTAAGTCCGTGCTTTGATTGGGCCATTGTAGCACAAACATTTGGACGTAAGAATGGCCCAGAATTTCAGCCCTGGCTGCATGTCCTGCAAGAAGGAAGAACCTCTACCCGGGTTTTAAATCTCTCTGAATCTGTGTCTGTATATATAACACTTGAGTGAATTTAAGGTGTTGCTGTCTTTGATTTTTTTTTTTAAATGTATAAGAACAGGCTAAGTTGGAAGAATGATTGCGCAAAAGTGTTGAGGGTTTGTAAAATTCTGCCGCTGTGTAGTACGTTCACTGGAAGCAAGTTCTTGTGTTGCCAAGGGACTGATGGACAGAATGGTTTAAGTGTTGACTTGGCTCATTATGTGATTTATCTGTGCTGAGCTGATCACTCTTTCACTCTCGTTTTTTTTTGTTTTTGTTTTTCCTCTGTCGCTCCTTCTTTGCTTTTTCGCAAACAATCCTTCCTCCACCTGCATGTCTGGTGTTGATCTCTGAACACCAACCACTCCCTTCCTCCCTCCAACCTCTAATCCTCTGACCTCTCCTCTAGAGTGGCTCTGCCTGATGCTCTATCATGACTGATGGCGAAGGGAGAGTGCGCTTTCAGTACGAAGAGTGCCAGGAGCAGGGCGAGGTACAGGAGGACGTGAGGCTTTCTGTATCGGCAGGCCACAGGACCGACGCCCCAGATCACAATGGTGACCCAGAAGGACAAAGAGGAGGAGCAGGAGGAGGCCGGGAAGAGGAGCAGAAGCAGCAGCAGCAGGAGGAAGAGAAGGAGGAGGCGCTGGAGAAGAAGAGGAGAGGGAGCTGTGGCGGTCGAGGAGAAAGGAGAGACGAGTGGAGCGCAGAAGTTCAGGAATGTGAGGAGGAGCAGGAGCCAGAGCTGGAAATGGAAGCTGGGCCTACGCTGGGAGTCCGCATCACAGCTCCAATCCGCGACCCGGACTGCGTGTCCGAGGAGGAGGAGCAGCAGCCGTATCCGGCCCTGGCTCCTGTGGCCTTCTTCTGCCTGAAGCAAACAACAAGGCCCCGCAACTGGTGTCTTCGCATGGTCTGTAATCCATATCCTTTCATATGCCGGAGATCATGATCCGACGACTGGTAAGCCCGAATGTGTCCCCGTCCTCGTTTGCCTGGTTATGGTAAAGGTTGTATGAGTCGTTAGCGGTTGTTGGATGGTCAGTACAAGGGGCCACCATCTCTCCAGTACAGCACATAAAACAATAGAAAACCTGTTCGGTGCAGGACTGGCAGATAAGTTCTAGTTTTTTCTATCTGAATCAATAATCCTGTATCCATATAAACTAGATGTGAAAAGCTTTTTTGTCTGTCTAAAAGTTTTGGTTTTTCAAAGCATCACGGTACATTACATTGTCAACATATGCAGCAAGTCGCCTGTCTGAACTAATGGGTAAATATTTGGAGGTGTAGAAAATAGCCTTGAGAGGCATCACTTCCCTTTCTTCTTGTGGTTTAGATGGTTTAATGGTGCTTTTGATGAACTTTTGTGCTGAGCTTATTTAATATATCAGTATGGTTAAGTTTTGGTGATTGGTGAAAACGTTCTGTTAGTAAAAATAATAGTTTGGTACTTAACCCAGTCAGTCAGTCAAGCACTGTTTGCACAGTGATGTTAAAGCAGCACCTTTTCTCCAACGAGAGAGCTAATGGATGCATTGTGGTGAGGTCCACTAGGGTCAAGCTGACCTTATTTGTGTAGGAATGCTTGTTGGCGTTAATAAATGGTAGGGGTGTAAAAATACATCCTCTTCACAAGACCAGATACAATATTAGGGCCACAAGAATGAGAAGAATAAAGAGTCGTATGTTTTGTTTTCACAAATACAGTCAAGCTTTACCAAATTGGTTTTTTAATCAATTTCTAATCTATAATAGTCTAATCAAGGCTTGAGTAGTCCATATAAAGTGTTTTTCATTTTTATCTCAATCTCCTAATGCCAGTATCCCAAAACAAACAAAAAAAAAATCATAATTGTGTTTCCAGCAACAATTTTTGTGTGCATTTTGAAGTATCGCGCAAGAAAAGGTTGATGGAAACCAAACACTTCCAAATAGCTTCCTCAGTTTCGTAAAAAAAAAAAAAAAAAAAAATTATGCTGCTTGCTTGAGGTGATTTTTCTCTTTTCTGAAAGTAGTTAACGTGCTAAAGCGCGAAGATGTGATATAGTAAACATTTACTTCACATGACCGATCAGCTGTTCCCGCCGTTGGTGAAAACACCCGGCAAACACTGCACAGCATGGCGTCATGGTCTGAACTTTTTTGTTTGGCTTTGGAGTTATTTTGATCCAAGTTGAGGCTTTGACTTTTATCAGGCAACACACAAGTTGGCAAAGCAATTTTTTTTTTGCAAAGATCATGGCTTTTTACAGTCTGTTGTGTCTTGTTAGGTCGATATTGTTTCACCAACAGGGATGAGATGATCAATTGATTTTGATAAGTTTTGTATTTTAATAAGGATTAATTTGTGCTGTGTTTGGATTTGACTGCAACTCTATGATGGGAATGTATTAGAATGATTTATTTTTGTAACTATTTGTACAATGGGTTTTATTGTAACTTGGTCTTATTACCATAAACTAAGTTAACTTGAACTGTTTCAGCCAGCTGACCAGAAGCTTGTAGCGTCAGAGTCAGCACTAAAGCTGCTAAAAACCATGCAGTATTTCTGGTATCTCACTATAAGTATCTTATAGTGAAAGAGTAAAATGGAAATTATAGGTGGATTTAGACCCGAAACTCCTTAAAATATCTATATACTTTGGTACCAGTAAACAGCTTATGTCTATAATATTTTAGGTAATCCTGATAACAAACTTGTACATGAGTAACTATTATGATTCCATTAAAATAATCATGCATAATAGACATCTCAGCAGGGAACTAAGTTCTTCTGATGTCGATTTTAGGATTCGTTTAAGCTCTTGGGGGGAAGTTTTAAATCAGATTTTAATCTTTTATTCTTTTTTTACAGTGCAGATATAAGCAGAAAAAAAGGAGAAAAGAAAATAAATGTACAAAAAAAAAGGATACATGAAGTCAAGTTAAATCTACGAACGGTGGTTTGTGTTCAACAAAATCTTTCCAACTAGAATCAGATGGATTTTTATACTGTATGTTTGATTTCAGTTTGTTATTTCTCTCCGTTTCTTTCTACCTCTCAGCCTTTCCCGATAACCAAGCAGTTTGCGGTTTGCCAAAAATGTTAATTGAATGAACAGTATTGCTCCCTTCAGTTTTACATATGTTTTCATATGTAGTTGTAGCGCCAGTCTTGCATGTTTTATGTATTTCTGTGTGTGTATGTGAATTTGGAGTTTCATTGTGACGGCACTCCATAAAAGTCTGGAGCTTTTATGGGATTCAGTGGTTTGGAGACGAATCGTCAAGTTGTTTGAAGTTTGAGAAGGTGTAGATGCTGCAGACAGGAAGTAAATAGACAATCGGGGTCTCTTGCGTCCTGTGTGTTTCCATATTCTTAAACATAAGCAAACTCAGAAAAAAAACCTTGAAACATTCATACAGCATCAGTTACATCAGTTCAAAGTTATATGCGAAGATTTGTTTACTTTCGTTGATTAGCTGTCGCAAGTGAAGCTGATGAATCACATCCTCTTCAGCACGGTGCCGTGTGACGTAGGTCAAAAACTCTCATCAGCGATCTGCCTGAACAGGTCGGTGTGCGTCAGCCTGCTGTTCTACACGACCCTCCTCTTCAGGGGAGCTTAGTATAGATCCAGTGCTTTAATGTCTCAATAAATCTGGGAGTGATGACATTGACTGTGCATTTGTGGCGGTAGAGAAAGGGTATCTGGCTGGCATATTCTGTTGTGAAAGATTTTTATTCAGTTTTTTTTATTGTATTATAATTATTTTTTTATCCAAATGGCTTTTGAATGATTAATGGCTTGTGCAAACCCACTTAGGTAGTATCTGAAACATTTATTTTTTATGTTTTTGTGTCCACCGGGTCTTAATAGGCTCATGAAAGGTCAACGTCATTGCGAAACTGGCCTTTCTATCGATTATGAAAACAGTCAGCGTTAACAGATGTTAAGTATGCAACACAGCCGCATGTTGAACGTAATGCACTACATTTTTTAAAATGCGATCAAATTGTTTCCTTTTGCTGGCATGGGTTTATTTTGGTTCTCTCTGGCTTCATTTCACAGTCCAAAAAAAAAAAAAGAAAAGATATGGCTGTTCCCATATATTGGTGTGAGTCTGGTATGCTACCACTGTCATTGTATTGGTTATACCACTTATTTATTGGTATTTTACTTTGTATTCATAGTCTAAGACAAAAAACCCACAAAAAAACAAGCAAAATATTTATTAGTAAATATTAGTAATTATTTAAAAAAAAAAAAACAACCCTGTTAAATCTATTAGTAGCTTGCATTATTGTTTTGGACCATTTTCCTTTTTGCAGAGCGGGGCTGCTCAGTGAATTGTCCAAAGGGCCACTTGAGTAACTTTAATTTTATGCATTGCTTAGGGTCAACTAATTGGTTGTAAAAATTATTCCTGCTAAGAAAAAAAAACAAAAAAAAAAAACAAACAAACAAACTTTTAAAGTTGATTTTCATTCTGCAATAACTGGGCTCTGGCAGTCATTGCAGCTGATCAAAAAAACAAGTGACATGCTGCACTGGTGACAAAACTACATTTTTATGTAAATTGCCATGTTTTAGAGAAATAACGGCAAGGAAAAATGTCTGAGATGTTGAATTTCACTGTGTTTATACTCTGATCATTTTAATTCAAGCTGTGATCCCTGATTACAACTGTGTTTTCTGCTCAAACACTCACTTATTTAACTTCAGCAAGTAAGGCGCAGGGCTGCATGATGTCGGGAAATTGGATTGCGATATTATTGGTTTCAAATTTCTCTGTGACCTTTAGGATCTTGACTAAAATCTGCATCAGGTGAGCAAAGTGTGTTTTCATGGTGGGTAGAAATAGCAGGCAACAAATATTGCATTCCTTCGAGTACTTAGCAATATTATTGTTCACACAGAGACATTTCAGCGAATATATTGTGCAGGCCGTACTTAAAAGCCCATGAATTGTCAAAAATCCCCACTTTCTCTATTATTTTGCTTTTGTTGTTGCTATTTATTTTTGACCTGGCAAATGATAATACTTAAGAAACTCGACGGGAAAAAGAATCAACAGCAGTGGCTTTCAAATAAAAGAAATTGGTTTTGCATGCAGAACTACCACTTTAGGTATGTTTATTATAGTACATATAATGTGAATCTGTTTATTATAACCCTAATACGATAGGGTGCACTCATTTCCTTTCCACACTTTGTTTTTGTGAGTGGACATATTTCTAAATGTGTTTCTTGAAAACAATGGAAAAGTGTTGTGACGTTTCAGTGAGCTGACCTGCAGTGCACAGCAATGAAGGTAGGGCCACGGTTGCACTTTCTCTGTCATCTCATTGAAAGGACACCAGGAAAAGCACAACACAAAATGTTCTATTTTCAAAAGATAACTTTTTAAAACATTGGTATACCTCGATACCCATAATTTCGCCTGTTCTCCACATCCCTGTTATGACAGAGTAATAGCTAACCAGGATGTTTGTGATGAAAAGTAGATGCTCCTGTGTTTAGCGCTTTTTTTTCTTTTTATATTTTAAGATGTAGAAATACATATTTTTTCCCCCCTGAATTTGTTGAGAGAGTTGAATATTTTTTATGCGTGAGCATGGCTAATAAGCAGGGCTCACACTGTCACATGCCTGCTATTGCTTTTGTAACCGCTTGTATAAGAACTGAACCAGGTTATGTCATACGAGCTGATCTCAAAGGATATCTAGCCGTGTTTAATTCCTATGTGTCTCTACATGAGTGGGTGTGTGTTCACGGCCCATTATAAACACTACAAACCTGGTGGTCCATAGTAGACTTTGTAAATATTACTTTGAATTGTAAACGCAGCTTCACGCTCTGCAACAATGAGGTACAGTGAAAGTGGTGAGAAAAAAAAAAGAAGAAACTATTCTTCCACCTGTATTCTTGGTGCAAATCAAAAAAATTGAAGCAAATCAAAATGAGATAGAAGTGACTGTAAAATATTAAACTTGTGAGTCATTAATTCGCTGTGGCAATTAGGATCTGTCAGCAGTTGCTTACAATTACCTTAATGGCATTTCAGCGCGACAGCCGATGTCATTAATCTTTTTCAAAATGTGCGTCATCAATAATCAACTGAATGCACTCAGGGCTGTACAGTAACTGCTGAAGATGTCCAGAAAATTCTCTGGTTCCTTTCAGGCAGCAATTACAGATTGCTCCCTGCCTTCAGGGTGGCCTTTATTCTTCAGACACATACTCGACAAGGTGCCAGAAACATTCCTGAGACATTTTTTTGATTTATATTACCATGGTAGCATCATACAGCTGTTACAGATGTGTCCTCTAGTCCTATCCTCCAGGAAACTGCCATCAGAAGACGGGTACATTTTGGTCACAAAGGGACAAACTAGGTTGTTCTAGTAGGCTGAGGCGTTAAAACATTGCCCATGGTGTTTATCCATCCATGCTTTTTGTCATGTTCTGATTCCACCTAATGAATGTTGCAATTGACATTGACACTCATCAGATTAAGTGACATTTTTACAATCCAATATTGCCCAGATTTGGGGAGCCTGTGTGAATTGTAGCCTTGAGGTTTGGATCTTAGATGACAGAGGTGACGCCCAGTGTGGTCTTGTACTTTATCTCATCTCTTTGATAGTACCTTTCTGAATTTGTTTGCATTATTGCAACCATTGACAATTGTTTTCTAAGGTTCTGCTTAGTGTGAGATAAGATTGTTGGCTCACACATCTACATAACATTGACACAATAAGCATTTGCGATACTCTAGTTGAATATTACAGTGACAATATCTTTCTCCTCGTTTTTTTTTTTCATAAATTTTGTCATCACTATCCTGCTCCTCTCTCTTTCAGTTAGCTTTTGCAGCTCAGTCGGTAAATTTTATCTTAGCTATGGTTACCAAAGACAGTCATATTCCATCCAGCAGAAAATGTATATTATTAGCAGAAGAGCACTAAAGGAAAAAAAAAATGCACCAAAGCAGTTATTTCCAATGTGATTGTGCCAACAGTGGTGGCTATTTCCGTTTTATATATTTTGCACCTTTACTGGTATAGGGAGTAGCGTGATCATAAGATCTACTTAAAAAGAAAGGAAATCTTAACCTTTGGCTAAAAGGTTTTGGTCTTGAAATCCAAAACATTTGGCTTTATTTGTGTCAGTAGCATTCTTGCTTCTGGTCTTCTCTCCTTTGTATGTGCCAACTTGCCATGTTGTCAAAGTTGTGTTACATTCCCGTCACAAGGTAAACCGACGTGTTCGTTGAACTTTTGGTAGTGACAATGTCGGTGAGAAATAACTCAAGCATTTGCAATCTCAGATATTATTTGCAATTTCGATAGATTGGACATCTCTAGAAAGATAGCTGGCAGAATCGAAGCTGCTTCAGTGGGATCACTCAAGGTGAAGGGAAGGAGGGCTGTTTTTTTTTTTTTTTATAAACCACATGATCAGCGAAAGAAAGCCTAATCAGCTCTGCCCTCA
Source organism: Poecilia formosa (assembly GCF_000485575.1). Lineage (NCBI taxonomy): Eukaryota > Metazoa > Chordata > Actinopteri > Cyprinodontiformes > Poeciliidae > Poecilia > Poecilia formosa. The sequence goes on from NW_006800232.1 coordinate 165,480, forward strand.
GGTGACACATTTGACAGAACCCACCTCCTGTCACTCGTGATGCATTGAGATCATTTCAGAGATATATTTTTGTGTCTCGGTGTATTTACATCCTAAACCAATTTTACCTCCTCAGAGTGAGGAATGATGATAGCTGTCCTTGATGTCGGTGGGTTGTCCGTCTGTTGCCACCCAGACATGCCTCCTGAGGAGGAAGTGAGAGGATGAGGGCGTGTGTACAAAAGATAGGCGTTTTGCTCATTGCTCCCTCCTTGACAGGCGGAATGCTTTGTCTTGCTCAATTTATATTAAGCATTGCATCTATGCGTGTTTGCCAGCCTGCTAGGTGACTCATTATATTTGGCCTGTGCTCATCATAACAGCAGATTGAGGGTCGTTAGGTGCATTTTTCTGCAAACACTTGAGGGATCCTGTCTCTGTGACGTACGAAACTCTGCAACTCCTGTGCAGTCCAACCGCAGTGTGTGGCTACCAATTTTGTGCCAACAAATTTGAAACAATGCCATTTAAAAGCGGTAACGGCTCTTAGATGTTTTCAAACTTGGTCGTATTCCAGCCGCAAGCTTTTTGGGGATTTTATGCGATAGACAAACTCAAAGTATTTTGTAGCTATGAATTAGATTGAAGACAATTATACAGAGTTGTTTGTTAAACAAATTAAAATCAGAAAACAAAAACAAAAAAAACAAAAAACACCTGTGATATGTGTTTGTATTCAGCCTTTTGCCCCAGTTATGATTGCAATTCTTTTGGATGTTTCTAACAGCTTTGAAGATTTTGCCTATTTTTCTTTGGAGAATAGGTCAAACTGAGTCACACTGAATGGAGATTGTTGATATCAAAATGTTTGTCTTGCCACAAATTCTCCATTAGATGTTGGTTTGAACTTGTCCCATTCTAACACAATGAGCATGTGTTGCTCTAACCCATTTCATTGTAGCTTTGGCTTTATGCTCAGGTTAGTGTCTTCTGGAAAATGAGCCTCTGCCCTCGACTCGAGTCTTTTGCAGCTTCTGAGGAGGTTTTCTTCCAGGAACTCTGACCGACTTTCCTGTCCTTCCCGATTCTCTGAAGCCTTCACCGAGCGCTGACATTGAACCACACACTGATTGCGTTGGATTTTATTTTGGGGCAACGGAGTAAAGAAAACTGAATATTAAGCCGTTACAGTTTCAGATTGTAACGTGAGAAAATGTTAAACAAGAGTGTAAAACATTTGTGAGGGATCAGCGGAGTAGTTCATTTTGCTTCCTCTTTATTTGCGAACCGACATCCAATCCAACACGGAACATTATTTCTGTTTCTCAGTGCATTAACTAAACATAATGCATAAACAAATATGTCTTGTACCCCTCCAGGTGTTTAATACTGTTTATGTGTAAGTATGCATGGAAGTCATTTAAACAAACCAGCTTGCCCTGTGTGCAAGCGGGGTGTTAAGGTGTGTGTATTGTGGGATTACTTCAAGTGCAATAGGATCTTTGTTTATCCCTCTGCTCAATGTTTACAGACTGCGTCGCAAAACGATCTGGAACTAATAGTGCTTCTTCTCATTTGTGTGTGTGTGTGTGTGTGTGTGTGTATGCGTGTGTATGCCAAAGTGCTTACAAGTGACTGTACGGGAGTTGTGCGTATTCACACACACACACACACAACGCGTGTCCAGGCAATGACCCTTACTTTTTGCCCAAGGCGCTGAGCGTCTGATGTGAAAATGACTGTGGCCCAATGTTAGTTGTCTGGCCAGATGATAGACATTTCTCTCATACATTGAGAGGGATTATGGGAGGACCCGCAGATTATATTGTTACAACATTGGTAAAAGGAAAGAAGAAAGTCATGCTTTACCAGCCACGACTGTAGAAGGCTGCAGAAAAACCACGACGTTACTGCTGACACATTTTTAAGCGCTTTCTGCTACTTTGCCAAGTCGTGCTTGTCAGATTGTAATTAATGTGCTTTGTCAGAGCTTTAAGGCTAGTCTGAATAAAGAAGGTAGCTGCTCGTTTCTGGGGTCAGGGAGTCTAAGGAATCTTGGAAAAACTGCTCGAACACACTTTTGTCATTAGTCTTTAGGTTTTCTGCATATTTATTTTGTCTTGCGGCCCAGTTCATTCTTAAGATCTTGTCCTACCAGTCGTATTTCATGGGTTTTATTAGAGTAAATAGCAACAGAGGTGATGTCTGCAATTGAACGGCTGAGCTAGTTATTAATAATGGGGGAAACATTTACATTCCAGGGTTATTTGTTGTGTTCGTGAGCACTGCGCCGGATAAGCAAACTCTGGCAGATTCTGACACCCTTATTAGCCAAACACAATTTTGAGTGAATAATACAACTAAGATAAAGGAAGCCTTCCTTCTGTAAATGGTTTAGCCTTTTATGCTTGAGCCAGAAGATGACTCTGATGATCCACTAGCTATGATGGATGCTGTTGAGAGGCTGAAGCAAGTGGTGATGACATGGTATACTGCTGATACTGCCTCGGTTCTGTGAAACGCAGAACTGAGGCAGAGAATATCTAAAACTAGCTGTTTTGTACACTAAATTATTTGCAAAGTGCCTAAACAATATGGAAGACTTGGCCAGGTGACCTGTGAAGGACTACGTCTGCGACGGCCCACCTCACCTTTTCTGCTATTAATAATAACATACATTGGATCGTTCTCGGTGTGCAGTCATGGTGCGTTTGCTGGTTGGAATGGATTCATCATCACCTTGTCTACTTGTTGGCGTTTTGGCAGCTGTGGTAGATTATGCTGCTGTTTTTGCAGTTCCCAATTGGATGTGGATATGAGACAATCTTTATGTACCAGTCCACCCTGATCCTCATCACAATCCTCTTCTGCACGGTTTTAACTGTCAAATAATTTTCTACAGCTGTACAGGAAACTCAACTGAGGATACATATGACGAATAAGATTGGTGTAAAAATTCAAGCAGTAATACTTTGACATGTTCAGCCTTACTGAGCAATACTCTGTGTTGTTGTTGTTGTTGTAGACCTCCACATGTATGGATCTAGAAGTTGCTGTAAGGCTGAGTTTTGCCTTAGATCTCATTTAACTACGAAGAAGCAAAACAAACTGAAAGACTTAGTTTGATAATTTACTACAAACATTATAAACTGCACATTACGTGATTTTTGACAGTCTTTTCGGTCCTGTTCTTACCAGCTTGTGTAAGCATGTTTTGGTTTTCAGCTTTGGTGAGTTTCTTATTTTCTGTTTTACGAAGCAGAATGGTTGTCATCAGCGGGTAGCTCCACTTCTTGGTAGGCTCGCAGTTGTGTCATCTGCGACATTTTCAGATGGATTGAACGTTCCTCTGTTAGAAGTTGGAGAAAGTTCAGGGGATGTGAATACTTCTCCAATGCAGTGTATGTTATTATCTTGCATGCTTTATGTCTCTGTTTGGCTCCTCCTTACTGTTCTTTGCTCAACATTCCTCTGCTGTCTGACTCCAGTATCTTATAAAATAACCGTAACACAGAAACATTCCTATTTCCATCCCGGTGGACCACATTCACTGTCGACTCTAACAAAACAATAGGGTCACTGTAGAGTTACTGCTTCATCTACTCAGTTTGTCTTTTAACTCGGCAAGCCATCACTCAGGTTCCCTGTAGCGGCATTGCTGCACTGATTGGCCAATTGATATTGTGGGATGGGATGTCTCAGCAGCTGTTGCTATGGAAGCGCCTCCTGTTGGTGATTGTCTGCTTGTGTGTTTCCATGCATCAGTCCACCACCATCCAACCCCTCAGTGAAAACATCCTCCAAAAAAATGTTAACAGAACGTGTTAAAAATCCAAGAAAAAAGAAAAATTACAACTTTGATAGTTGGAAAATTACTTCGTTTGCACTTGAACGATTCCAGCGGGGGGGACATGTGCACGGCTGAATGGGAGGCTAAAAAAGAAGAAAAGAGAACAAGAAAGCCAAAGATAGATTGAAGAATCCAGAAAGTTGAGGGGAACCCCCTCTCCCCCCCAAAAGTCTAAGACGGAAAACAGACAAGTTAATTCAAAGAGGGAGGACAGGAAGTCAAAAACAGAGGCAAGAACAAGAGCAGAAGGGAAGAATGAAATGGATAAACAGGATAAAAGGGGGAAAGTATGGGCGTTCAGAGGAATGGTGCAAGAGCTGAGCTGAGTCAAGAAAGATGAACAGGGCCAGCGTGAGCGGTGAAAAGAGCTGAACCCAGTCATTTAAATCCAGCCCTTCCTGGACAGTTTGTGTGCTCTAACAAGCTGCTGCTGCCGTCGTCTGTCAGCTGGTCACGGTTTTCAGCCAATCACAGGTGTAAAGGATGAGCACGCACTTTTCTGCGCTCAGCCAGCTATGTTGTGCTACCTATTGTCTTTTTTTTGTTGTTCTTGTCAGTTGATGGTTGCTGCAGTGGGGATGCAGTGGTGTTCCAACATCAAGACATAACTCCACTCTCAAGTAACCCCTCCACTCCACTCCCACCCCCTTCCACTCCTCTCCTCTTCCTCCTCCTCCTTCTCCTCCTCGCTCTCTTGTTCTGGCTGCAGCTGAATAATGTTTGCTCTTTCTTTGCCCTCGTTTCCTTCAACTCTCCTTCTTTGGTCTTTTTATGGTGCTCAAACATGCATGAGCACTGATTTGTTCCTTTCTTTCATGTTTTCATGTTGCTCCATTGGGGGGCAGGGATTCGTTTTTATTTGCAGGCTATTGCATTATATTTGCATACACACACACACACACACACACACACACACACACACACACACATACACAAACGCAGGCATGAGAGGCAAATAGATCATTTTCAACTCGAGACCTATTGCTAAAATTGTCAGGGCATTTTTCTTCCTTTTTATCATTCCTGTCAGTTCCTCAGTGTTTGAAGTGGATTGAACCCTGCGGGTTTATTGATCTACATGCGTGGATGAAACTACGGTGGCAGTCGGTGCGTGATATCCTGATGGCAAAGTGAGAGGTATGGAAGAGGACTGAGTCCAGCAGAAGTAAATTTATCCAAGCTATAAAACAGGAAGCAAGAAGATGGAGTGTCAGCAGTTGTAGGTGAAAAACCAAGTGATTTAGAGGAGCTGCCCTACATCACGGTTGAGGATGCAAACATAGTCCAGAGGTCGGCATCGAGGTGTTGGGGAAAGACTCCTAAAGGGATCATTAATCTCTTTTTGTGCGCAACATCTTCAAAGTAGCACTCAGTTACGTTTTTATGTCGAAATGCCTTGTGCTTGCAGTGTACAATTTGTGCTACGGTTTCCTAATAAGCTTAAAAAATGTTCCGTGTGCAAGAGCGTGCAGTGCTCTGTTCTGCTTCCCCACAAGAATACCACAGCAGCTCTTATGTTGCTGCTGATTCCATTATTGATTGAAAGATGGGTGAAATTACTGTCAAAAAGAAGAAGAAGAAGAAAACAAAAGATAGGCAATGACATAGCACTTGACCATAATGGCCTCTTCTGCCAGGGTGGATCACAATATTGAGGCAAGAGCTCGACACATCTGCGCATGGGGGCCAATCGGCTCTGCCGAGAACGCGTAGGGAAGCCAGACTTCCTCTGCGCCGCTGACGCCGCTGCTTGGACGGGCTTGTAAAACGCGTAACTGTGTGCCCAGGGAAGTGAGGGCGTGCACGCATGGATGCTCATATGCTTCAAGATACACATGCGTGCGAATGAAAGAGTAATGTCGAGCTGGATGAATAAATAAAAGATCCGGGAAACCCATCAGCATCCAGCTCGGGGTTGTCATGGCAATGTAGATGGTACGGCCAAGTGTGTCTTCTCATGTGTTTGTGTGCGAGCCAATAGGAGATCACTGCAATGTTTTAGGAAGCGCAATTAACTTTTTTTTTTTCCAAGCATATTCCTTCTTTATTAATAAGAAGAGCTGCCTCTTTTCCTATGTTTGTGATTTTTGTTGCTCATAGTGGAGCTTGAATTAACTTAAAAGCAAATGAAGACAATACTTATTTGTGATTTGAGTTATATTTGCATGTCTGTGTATTTCAGCTATTTGAGGCTGGGGGTAAAATACAAACAAACAAAAAAAACAAACGATTGCTTATTGTGCCAGATGTGCTCACCCTTGTGTGCATGTTAGATAAGAGATGCTTTCAGCGCAGTTGTGTATAATAGATATATCTGGATACTCCACTGCATTCCCTTTAGAGACCCTAAAATCTGCAGCCTCTTCTCGTTCTCTCTTTCAGCTCCGTGTCCCTGCTTCGTCTAGTTGAGCTTTGCGTGAAGATGGAGATTGATGAGTTGAAAGAGCTACCAGCTGGATAGTCTGTGTACATGTAATGATGGGGACATCATAACCACACGTGGATAAATGAGCGTTTTCATGGAGGGGAGTCAGAGGGAGAAGTTGGGATGGTGGGATTCTCTCGACAGCGCGGATCTAGCTGGAAACTCTACCTGGTTTCTAGGCAACAGAACAGCACTGCAGCACGTTAGAGCGTCGGGGAGGGGAAGGATCGGCAGCCTATAACATATGTATGTGTGTGTACGCGTGTGCGTGTGTGTGTGTGTGTGTTTGCGCGCGCGTGTCCATGTTTGAGTGCTGAGTCAATATCTGTATTATTTATGACTGTTCAGTAGTAAGAGTGTGTGTTCATAAAGCCTGGGGGAGGGGAGCTGAAGGCAATACTGCAGTTTTCGTCGCTCATTGTGCTTTAAACGTAACGCCTCGGTGTCAATAAAAGAAAGGGGAGCAAAAAATGCGTTGAATATAAATTTGCGTTTCAAAACATGCTACGGTTCTCTTTGAAGTTCCTGTTTGGAGGCTGCAGCACTAGAGGTGATCAAGACAGGAACTGTTAGGCCAGGTTGACCAAACTGCTGCTCATGTCTGATCTCTTTGGCTGACTTCGTACCCATTGAAGGAGATAACTGAACTGCCAGTGAACTCCCAAAGATATATGCGATGCAAGAGGAGCCATCGCATCTGCTTGTTTTATGCTGCATGACTGAATAAAAGCATCTTACCAAATGCATGTCAAGTTGGGGTTTGAACTTCTTCAATCACCCATTAAACAATCTGCTTCACGTAATATTCAAAAAAAAGAAAGAAAACAAAAAAGGCGGGGCTGCGCTGTAATCTCATCTAATTACGTCTCTTGTGCTTTCAGCCCCTTTAGTCTAAAACCCCTAAAAGAAATGTTGTGCTACCAAGTGCCTTCATTAATCAAACAATTATTAAATAGTCCACTTATGTGTAATTTATTATCAGTATAAATGGATCTGTTTGTTCCCTGAAAGCCTCAGTTGTCTCTCTTTCAGTAGGAAAATTACCCTAAAGGTACTGTCAAATTTATAATGGAATGATTTAGCATGGATGTTTACTCAAAGATTCCCTCTATTCAGCCTTTTTATGCAGAAAAATTGGCAAAAAAAATAAAAATAATAATTTGTAGGTGTAGGAAGCTTGACGAGACATACTCTAAAAGAGTTAGGGTATATGTTCAACCAGGCTGATTCCATTTTCATGCCACATCTTTTAACAATTTTACTCATAATGAACTTTGTCTAAGGAAAGTCGGTCCTTACTTTGTCAAATCCCATAGATGCAAATCCTATGAATGTACTTAAGGTTCATTTGTTCTGATAAAGCAGATAAGAGGTGGGAGGCTACAATGGGAAAGAGACTGTGGAAGTACATCTGTTGGAACCAGGAGCTGCACATCTCCGTACGGACGTGATTAAAACAAACCCAATGAACCGTCCTCCCTGTAGCTGATCTATTCTGCTCCACATCGAACTTGGCATTGTTGTCCCAGGCGTGCAGTCTCGTGGACAGCGCCGAGTCAATATGACTGGATTGCAATTCTGACAGTTCAGATGATCTTTAATTATGTCCTGGAGAGCGATCTGTCTCATTGCAGGCATTGCCTATTTGCTGCCGCCGTGAGGTTGTTGTGCACGTGGGACATTGCCGTTTAACGTCCATTAGGCCGTAATAAAGGATCACGGCTCTCTGTGGCCTCTTGTCTACGTTCTAATGGACCCCTATTATCAGAGTTCAAACAGACATGAAAACTGCGCCACATACGCACAGCTTTTTCCTGGATGCACACACACACACGCACACACACACACGCACACACGTAGAGAGCCTTTGTACAAGATGAAAGAGGGATGTGAGACAGCTGACCCAGCTGAAGTGCGGGAGGCCTTCCATTTGTTGAGCAGCTTGATTTTTAGATGAAGTAGTGCTATAATTGAGCAGTTATATACTTGTCTGGGGAGAAGTGAGACTATGTTGAACAATTAGCTAGAAGCACGTACATACTTCTGTGGTACAGTCAAGAACAATATACAAAGTACAAGAGACAATCCTCAACAGATATTCTTAAATCTTGGGGTTAACCATAATATGTTGAATCATTGTCAAAAAGTATTTATTCAACTTTCTGAAGAAATGAAAAAAGTTGCTCAATATTTAAACACAACAGAGAGCAAAAACGGTAAACCCAGAAATTTTGAGGTAAGCTGGAACACACAAAACAAGGAAAGTAGTCAAATAATTTCTGGAAAAGTGAACTCCATTTCATGAGTTTTGAAGATGATTCTTTTGACATTTTTGCTGTTGTTCCTCATTAGCCTGACCCTAGCTGCTGTAGAGAGCAATGCTTTGCTTTGGCCCAGCAGGTTTTAAAGCATGACCCAGTGTTTAGTGTCTGCGTGCTTGGGAACCACGGGAACCAGTTTGGTGGAAATGGCCACAAAGGGACCGTTAGCCAAGACCTCTGAGAGCACAGCATGCTGATTTTCCCAATGACTTTTCCTTCTTGAAAACAACAACAACAAAAATTGGCATATGTTAGGGTAGTGGGCTGAGTTTGTGTAAAAAAAACAGCCATTGTTTATGCTATTATCATTATTATTATTACTATTATTTTTTTCTTTTTAAACTTTTCAGTAAACTTGTAGGAGACACAACAATGCCAGGGGAAAAAAAACAACAGTGCGAGCACCAAAATGTCCGCCTTAAAGAATTGAATCTGATATAAAAACAGTCATTGAAGATTGCTGATTCCTGGTCTCATGAATGCCCCAATAAACAACTGAAATCTTGTTTGTGAAGCAGATTACTTTTTTTTTTTTGGTCCCTGTCCTTGAGTGCCAATGCTGCCAACAGACAGATTGACGCCCTGGGCACTGATCCATATCACCCGTATCAAAAGCCACTACTCCACTTAAAATTTGTTAAAAGCCCTTGTAACAGATTTATTACTAACCTTGTCGTAGGTTAAGCTTTTGTGGTCAGTAAGGATAGGACAGATGCAGATATTGGCATCTTTCAGGATGTTTTCCATCACTGTTATAAAAAGACATACAATCTAAATCAGTGTCTGACATGCGCACTGACAAAACAAACAAAAAAAAACCCAGTTATATTTGGTTAAAAATAATAATAATCAGACAATAACAGTCAGACAAGCACTTAAAACTAGGACTAGAGTGAAGGAATATCTTTCAAAGTGATATGCTTTATGACTATTTACTAATTCATCCCTTTACTCAGTCAGCCACTTACCCCCGTTGACTTCATGGACATTAGTTTGGAAGTTGTAAGCATTTTTATTTTATTTTAGCATCTGACAAACTCTTCCTGGCAGTTCCATTGAAGCTGCAGGGGAAGACATGCACGTAGGGAAACACAAGGGGAAGCAGAATGAAAACTAGCTCTTTGCCACTTTTGCATGATTGCAATGTTTTTCATTTAGATCCAGACTGCATGTACTTTGTTTTCTGAGGATAAAAAAAAAATAAAAGTTTCACCTGCAGTTGAGCGCAGTGAGAGCAATGAGTCATTTTCAAAACTCCAGCTACGGATGTGGAGACGTAGCAAAGGCGGTGCTCGGTGGTTTGAACGTGTATGAGCTTCTTTCTGTGCATTTATGAAAGCCCAAATGTCATCTCTGTCTGTGGGTTGCAATCAGTATTAGATCATCTAAACTGGTGCAAGATTGTCATTTGTGTGTCCGTGTGCCTGGTTCTCAGATTTTCCAGCAAACCATACACTGTGTGTGCGTGTGTGTAGGTGTGTGTGTGCGTGTGTGTGTGTGCGCCGAGCTCTGCGGAGGGGCGCTAACATGAGTGTGTGTGACGGACCTCCCACGCATCGCGCGCTGATCTAGTTTGTTCCGGTTGGCGGCCCTGTGTCAGCGTGGCCACGGACGCTGGACGGACCCCTCTTTTGGCACCGCTGAGCACCGGGAGCACAGACTTAATGAGATGCTGCGCTAACAAACAGATCAGAGAGCCACGGGCTGAGGGCGATGTGTGGGTATGTGTGAGGAAGAGGAAGCTAGATGAGGATGCTTGTCGGATCGGAGCGCTTTAAGTCCAAACTAGCAAACTCTCAATAGCGAATCTTTCAGTGACGCCAGCAGCAGGACCATCGGCTGTACAAAATCGGCATTTGCAGCCTGAGAGAAAATTAGAGAAAACTCTTGATAAAAGTCTTAAAAAAACATGCAGTACTTTATGCTGTATTAATTGCTCAAAGAGGATAAAGTCTGTTTTCGCCATCAGCAACAGATCAGCACCCTTCTGGATGATTTGCTAAGCTTCATGGCAGCAAATGGATTTTTTAGGCTATTAACAGTCCAGTGGCTTGTTTTACTCAGAGGAATCTTTAGGGAAATATTTTTGTTGTTTGTTATTGAGACAAACTTGATTGGGTTCAGGCATAACTAGGACTATATCATGTGGATAATGGTTTATGCTTCAGCGTAATAGTCAAATAAAAAAGGTTTGAATTTCTTAAGATTTCTCAACAGTTATTGCCACGAGAAACATAAACATCTCTGGCAACGTTATTAGTCCCAATCAGGCAGCAAGGCAGATAAGGTTCAAGGGTTTTCTCATAATCACGAAACGTTTTAATTAATGGTCCTTGTTACTTTGGGTATTGAACCTGGTTAATGAATATTTTAAATGTTATATTTGTATAAACTCTATGAAGACTCTCATTGCCTTTTGAGTTTTTAGTTTTTATTTAGTCTTTTCAGAACCCTAAACTTCAGTGTTAATTTCTTGCATTTTATTTGGCTGACCAAAACAAAGTTGTGCACAGTTGGTTAGCATAAGGAACAATAAAAGGATGAATCGTTTTGAAAGTTGCCTCATAAAACATTCACTCCTCTATTTATTTAACTGTTCGTTAGTTGATCAATTGTCTTTTTGCAAGTCTTCGGGTAGTTTTATGTGTTTTTAAGATTTTTGGTGCTAAGTTATATTGGTTCTCTTGGGATATGCCTCTACCAGCTATTGATATGTATTTATTTATATATTTATTATTTATTTTGCCAAAACTTTGTCAATATTGCTATGAATTTCCTTTTGTATCACAATGGCTTTAATCTAAACCATTGCATGTAGGTTAGGGTGCTACATGCACCCCATACACACCCACCTGGACTCATAAGAGTAATTCCAGGATTTCACAGCTAAAGAATTAGTTTCCCTTAACATTAACCATTTTGGTTCAAGGTGACGGTGTGTTCAGTGCTCTGTGCAGATTCTTATTTCTCATTGCCAATCCCCCAAAACTCCTTTTCGACATATTTCCTGTCGGCAGCATAAAGAGAAAGATACTGTAGAGGGGGGAAGAAAAAACAAAAAAACAAAAAAGAAAACAAGCTTATAAATTTCTCCTAGGTTTTACTTGTTGACAGGTAGTGTTGTTTGAAATATTTGAGACCAGTAGCAGGACGTCTAATACCACATTTATTCTGCAAAATAGATTTATTTTTTTAGTATACAGCAGACTATCGGATTTCACCACACTGCTACTTATTATTTCTATTCTTAGTATTTCAGCATTCTTAAAATATATACTCCGTTGTACATCAAACGCATGTGTATGGGAAGAACATGATGTCTGTGGAATACTGAATATTTTTTCCTAATTTGGTAATTGACATGGAGAGCGGCACTTTGTTTTGGTATGTGTGTGGGTGTTTGTGTGCCTGGGGGAGAGGTTGGATAATGGGTAAAGAGACTGGGAATATATGTTTATGGCCATGTTTTCCATAGATATTTATCAGATGTTGCAGTTTTTCTTTATTATTATTTTGTGACCTTCTCAAAAGACAGAGGACTTACTCGTGCTTAAATTTGAAAAAAAAATAAAATAAAATGAAAAATTAGTATGCTGAACTGTATGTTCGATAGGCTGGGATTGCACGCTAGTAAAAGATGACCACTCGCCCAGCAAAGTGCCCGCCTTTGTTGATGGTGTTTGATAGTAACCCCCTGTGATGGCTAAAACAATATCAGCCATGAGAGGAGGCATGTGACATTTATTTTCCACTGATGCTGGTTCGCTTGGCTTTGTTTGTGCGCTTGTTTGAAGGGCACACTTATCTAAAGAGGAGACTGTCATATGGGGTTAAGCAAGGAAAAAAAACAACAACCTTGGTTTGAGGGAAACCAGTGATCTAACAGATGGGAGTATGTCAAATGAAGTAGTAATAATATTTGTTGCTTATCTTTCCAACACAGTAGGATTCACACCGATTTGATGAAATCTTTAAAATTCCTAAATTTGAGATACTAAGTAACTAAAGGAACTGCCCCAGTGTCTGCATGTCTTCTGCTGTGCTCCTCTAAACAGACCAAGCCTTATGTAGGACTGCTGAAAACGTGTCTGTTTTACGAAAGCGACATTTTTGTGAATTTCCACACAGACGTAAGTGCAGAGTGCTCTGCGGTATTTTTGAGCTCGGCTAAAATTTTGTAAGGCTAGACTTACTGCAGTGATTTACAAAAAGACGGGGGGAAAAAAAAAATCTCAACATGGGATGGCAATGTTGACTCATCAGCTTATCTGCCCACTGCTGTAAACCTGGCTGTAAAAAGAAACACCAACTATTGGGTGCACTGTTCTCAAGCTGTGCAGAAAGTTGAACAACTTTCAGTCCTGGTGATTTAGAAAATGCATTCACTTGTGAAGCCCTGGTGAAATTATGCTTACAGGGTAAGACTATTAAAGGTCAAGCACTGTCAAGGTCATTGTTTTGTTGCTTCAACTCATAATAGTTACATGTCTAAAATCAAGAAATATTCACAAAAAAATATTGAAAGAAGAAATTGACAAACTTTTTGCTAACTTGCATAGCCAAAAGTTAGCAAAAAGAGCTAATGTTACCAAACTAAAGACATCAGTTCAAAAACAATGGCCAACAAATGACACAGTAGTAATAACCGAGTCTACAACTTGAATTTGAATTTAGACGGCAAATGTTTAGTTGGTATTTGAGCAACACGAAGCAGGAAATTAGGAGAGACTGAACAGAGCAGTTTTCTCTGGCGAGGCGAGAGCATTTGTATTTTAACCTCATATTGAATGACTGACTTTTTTTACCAACAGAGAAATTACACATTGGCTATTCTGGGACACTTAATGCTAACAAACAACACCTTCGTTTAATGGGCTAAATTCAGACTACAGTGGAGCTGTCTGCTGACGCTGCTGGATGATCTGTCATGTCCTGGTCCATAAGATTTGTGTTGTTCTGTTCCTGGATGTCAATATAGGTGGGTCTGATTTCACAGTGTGGAAAACATGTACCATAAAGTTGTGGCAAAGAGACTCTGACTTGTAAGGAGAAATCCACACATTATTTCATGACTAGTGTTACTTGGTGTTTCTCAACACCTGGCCAGCAGCAAATGGGAACCTTAAGAAACGGAAACAACCTTGATTCTCTTGACTGGACTTAATTCTGTAGATGATCAGCCTCCCTGACAACAGGCAGTAATGGGAGTAATGGTTACATAACAGAATCGTCATCTATCAAAGTGCAATAGGAGTTCGTGAAATTACATTTTCATTTCCCAATGGGCGTGATATTTTGATCGAAGTGCTTGAATGAGGTGGTTCAATCACTAAATTGGACTCCATTAATTTCTGTTAATGTAGTCGCAGCTTCAGCGTAAACATGGCTAATGGGACTATGGAAAAGATGAGGCATAACAAAGAGAATGATGGTTTTTCTTTTTTTAAGGGGAAAAAGATAAAGTGATAAGAAACAGGAACTTCAAACGTGACAAAATCACCAAAATAACACATACACAAAGAGAGGAAATACAGAAAACAGACGAGTGAGGAGAAAAAAACCCGGGGAAACAAAGTGCTGACAAAAGATGAGAAAGACCGGCAACTTACAGGCAAAGAAAGACAAAGGTGATGTTGGAACAAGAAAGAAAGCGATGAAGATTAAAGATAAACAGAACAAACACTAGAGGATGAGGAGGAAGTAAGAAGAAGAGAGTTGAGTCTTCTGCTGCAGTGCTGCAGCACAGCACACAGCCAAGAGATGTTTTATTCTCTGGCTTAAGCTGCATAGAACTAAATGCGAGAAATGCACATTTTTTAATTGTAACTCTTTGCGCGCGTCTCAGCTGTGATGCAGCAAAACATACTACAACTTCTTGTTTTGCATATGGTAACACCAGAGGGAGCCTCTGCATGTTTTCCCTCCTTTTCATTGGACTTTCTTTGTGCGTATAAGCCTGCAAGTCCCCAAAGGGCAAGACTCCAGGTGGCTTTAAAACAATGAACAATCACTCTGACACCGCCGATACTCTCTTCATTTCAATTAGCAGCTGATCTGTACTATTTTTTTTAACGCTTTCCGAACCACCTTGGTCATAAACAGCTATCGCAAGGTCAAAGCAGCACCTAGACATGCAGATGTGCAAAAGCGCCAACAGCTAATGAAACCAGCAACGTGCAGTCATCAAGAAAACGGGAGAACTTGGAAGAAAACCAGAGGACGATGTTTAAAAAAAACCAAAAAACAGTAGTAGATCATAATTCTTTCACAGAAGCTCAGACGGTCTTAGTGTTAACAGAGAGAAGAGGACAAAACAAAGTTTTACTACTGTTTGAACAAGAACAATTAAAGTCCAAATAGTCACAACTTTGTTCCCCGTTTGTGCACTTGTGGCAGGACTGTAGTTTTTGCTTATGGCAAGATTTGCATTTAGATAAGTTTATGGTTTACAAAGAAACAGCCTTAGAAGAAAAAGAGGGATCTTTTTTTGCAGGTAGATCAACACTGACGCAAATTAAGCCAGTCTTTGAGCTGAATCAACAGAAAAAATGAAACTGGCGCAGTTTTGTGATTGTGCAATGCTGGCATTATTAATTGCCTTTCTTATCTAAGAAACATGTTTTATCCAGTGATACAGTGCCTTGCAATTTTCCTCTCTCTTGAATCTTTTTTTTTAAACCACATTACAGCTACAGACTTTTATTGATTTTATCCTGATATTCACAATTAAAATCATGGTGCATTACTGAGGTGGAAAGGTTTTTACAATTAAAATGGGAGAAGTGAGGCTTTCATTTCTTGTCAATCCCCCTCACTCTGATGCTCCTAATTAAAGCCCGGTGTAGAACTGGCTAAGCTGGGTGACACCAACTAAGTCACTCACTCTTTGGTAAGCTAGCAATGCCACTGAGCTATAAGTGTCACAGCAGATAGATAAGTTGGAAAAAAGGCAGAAAGTCAATATTGAAAAAAACAACAACAAAAAAACAACAAAAAAAAGGTTTTGCCTGCAGACATGAGCATATGCATATTCATATCTGCTGCCATGGAGGACCATCGTAATGTATAGTGGATAAATATCTTCCTGTATCTCAAGTAGCAGAACTGCAGCCCCAAACTTTCAACATGTCACTGTTGCCTGCAGACACTCAAATAATATGAAATATTTATCCACAAATGAATATTTCAGATTTTGGCTCATCAGTTTCAACCGCACTGAGCTCTTTTTTTTTTTTTTTTTTTTTTGTACTCCACCACCTATATTTTAATCCATAGTTAAGGTGTTTGGCTCTGTTACCTTGTCGGCATGTTGCAAGTGCATGTTTTCAGTGAGATCCACCTCTGGTCATTCTCATTAGATGGATGTTAGATGGTTGTAGCCCCACTATTTCCTGCCAGTTCTAAAGAGATGGCACTACCGGAGATGCTAAAGGTTTTCAGGGGAAATGAACTTCTTAAAGTATATTTGACCTGTCACTGCGCCTGTAGTCCTTAATGTTTTCCTTTCCATTGCGTTTCTTTGTGAGAGTTTCTACTAGACATCTTAAAAGCCCCGTCTGCTTTAAAATCTTAGACTGGGTGATGCTGTGCTGTTGTAGGACAACTGCGTTGTGTCTTATTGTCATTGCAAATGACCTATGACATTAAACTGTCTTCCACAATCTCGCCTTGCTAGTAGAGTTTGGCTCTACCTCACCCATTTTAAGCCTCTTCCACAGCTTTTTCCACTTCAGTTAATGAGGGTGTTTCATTAACTGCTTTTTAGTATAATTGGATAATGTAGTACCGGGTTATAAAGTTAGAAAATCCCTCACTCAGAACTGACTTCATGGTGAAAAAGTAATAAAACCGAACAGTGATTTCATTTTAATCTTTTGTTTGCCTCCTAAAATTGCTAAAATGAACAACTGTTCATATTTTTAAATCATACTAAGTTTGCAACACGTTACGCTTCTGCACTGTATTTTTCTTTTTTTTTCTTTTGTGCATTTACTGCCATATGTAACTTTGAGCAGTTAGCTTTTCAAACTTGTTGGTTGA
Source organism: Poecilia formosa (assembly GCF_000485575.1). Lineage (NCBI taxonomy): Eukaryota > Metazoa > Chordata > Actinopteri > Cyprinodontiformes > Poeciliidae > Poecilia > Poecilia formosa. The sequence continues at coordinate 182,095 of NW_006800232.1, forward strand.
GTTTCTCTGCGCATCAGATTACAGTCCGACAAAGTTTTTATAGTTTTGCTTCAATTTTTTTATTATTTTTTTTATCTGATTGCGTTTTCGTTACATCTTCTGTTGGGCTGTTGTAAAAGAATATTTTAGCTATTGAGTATTTAGAATATTTTTACGATTACTCGAGAAATCTGATCTCTCTCTCTCTCTCTCTCTATCTCTCTCTCTGCCATTCCTACCGTTTGCTCCAAAACCGTGGTGACGCAGTTTCCAACGGCAGAAAAGCTATCGCACTCCAGACATCGCGCCGCAAACTTCAAGAATCCATATTTGTCCCCAGACCCTGACAAAGCACAGCACAATCCAACACCATGCTGCTAGCACTTCACAACGACTCATAGGCGGAAGTAATAGCGCTGCCCACCACAAACAATGAACACGGTGCGCTACATAATAAAACATAATTTAACAAGGCTTCGGGGCAGATACATTTTCCTCAAGGAATTGTAATAATCGAGGTACTTGAATCATGCGAGGAATCGTTTCAGCCCTAATCTTCTGTGTAAATGTCCCCGACTTGACCGAGTCATGGAGTTCAACATCATCAGTCACTGGTGAATGCTGTATTGATAGATTTAAATGGAAAAACTAAACTTTGCACTGAGCATTTCTGCTTGTGTGTGTGTGTGTGTGTGTGTGTGTGTTACAGTGGGAGAAGATGCTGGTGAGGTTAATGGAACGACGGTCCTTTTGCATGCTCTCTGATTAGGAGTAATGGAGAGCCTCTCTAAATGGATTTGGTGGCACACGACCGATGCTCGTCCAGACACAAGCACATATGCATTTTATGAGAGCAGGAAAGAGCAGGGCTCTAAGGGTGAACTTAGTGACATTTAATTTAAGGGAGGTGAGTGTCATCTAAAGGGGTAGACGTATTGGCAGAAATTATTTGAGAGAAAACGCAGAATGCAGTTTCAGAAGACGTGTGGAACAGGCCAGTATTTGCGGTAATTTAAGACCACCTTGGCTGGCCTCACATGCGTCAGTTCAAACTGAAGTATCGCCCCGTTTAGGTTGTAAATCTGTCTCTCTCTTCTGGTGTGTCTATCCACCTACTCGTATATTATATTGGCTGATCCTTGGCAATTCAGCAAAAGAAATGAATTAATCCATTCCAGGAAGCATCTTCCACCCTAGAAATGAAGATTATATTGAAAGATGCAATTTTTACTGTAATATTTACAGCGATTTCAGCTACTTTTTTCAAACATTTTGAACACTGCCGTGTGGTTAATATATGGCTCATTACCAACTGGTTTCATAGAGTTGGACATTAGGGGTTGTCCTTCATTGGTTTTAATGAAAAGAGCGTATAAATGTACACGGTGTAGAAAAGAAAAACGCTCGAGTCATGAAAAGACGATTTCCATGACATGATTGATCAAACAAAAAGTTTAAGAACGCCGTGAATGCTTGCTGTGGTCATGTTTCTTTCAAGAAAGATGCATGCATGTTGGTGGAATGAATCTCGAGCTGCATGGTCAGCAGCTGAGGAGACGGCCGACTTACCCAAGTGAGGACGCACTGAATGTGGTGTGTGTGGAGACTGAAGCTGCAGCTCATGAAACGGCAATACTTTTAAACCAAATCAACAAGACCTACAAACACCAAGCAGGACGGACTCGGGACATGTTTCAAAACTTTCTGGGTGGCAGGGCTTCACGAGCTTCAGCAAAGAGAGGCAAAAGAAAGTAAAATGGTATTGAATAATTCAGTACAGAAAGGGTGGCGACAGGTTAATTTCATTAACAAAGAGTTGATAGAGGATGAGGAGGTTCAGAAAGAGTCCTTGGCAAATGAAAGAACAAGACAAACAGAGAGACGGAGTGTAATGGAGTTTTGAAGGTCGAATAAGCAGAATCTATCAGCCGATGCCTCATCTCTTCCTGAACATAAAATACATGCCTACACCCAACATGGGCAAATACACACAGATGAACTCAGTCCCTAATAGTAGTGTGGAAACGTAGAGCCAGGGGGGGAAAAAAAAAAACAAAAAAAACTTTCAATATCTTTCTGTCCGTCTTTCCTTAAATCTCCTCTGATGTTAACCAACATATTGTCTCCGTCGCCTTTTTAAAATATTCAGTCCTAATCGCAGAGGCGGTGCAGTCCATAAGATGCCAAGTTTTACATCCATCTACTCTCTAGTACAACAGCACCACCAAAAAAAAACAAACAAACAAAAAACAAACGCTGTCTTTTTCTCCGTGTACGCAGAGAAACTGATTCACCTGAAAAGAAAAGCAGAGAGAGAGATAGAAGGGGGGGAAAAAAAAAGGTTTATTCAGCAATAAGTGTCTCTGACAGAAGATAAATGTGATATTAAAGCTCTTTGTAGTGCTGCAACATCAAATGACCGGGCCTGTGCATAAATGTGTGTTTGTGTGTGTGTGTGTGTGTGTGTGAGAGAGAGTGTGTGTGTAAGTAACTATGAGCCAACAGGGCTCCGGAGAATGACTCTCTTAATCATGCTCCCTGCAATGTTTCTGTTTTTATGCGACTCTACAGTGAATGCCACTCATGTTAGGGGGTCTGTGTCTAAGTGCGTAAACTTTTGTTAGATGCTGGTTTAGCATAACGACGTAAGCACGCTGATGCGATGGGAGCCGATTTATCTCCAAGGCGGAGACAGGTTTGACCTTTCACGAGGAGGAGAGGAAAGGAGGAGCGGCACGCGTAGGGAAAAAAAAATGTAACGAGGAGAAGAAAAGGAAAGACGATCAGTTTTTACAGTCGTAGCTAACAGGAAGTAACCAAATGTTGACATGAGGTTTTTCCCTATATAACCTTGTGTAAAAATACACTTATGTATTTAAATATACTTATAAAGTGATTGCTTTTATTTGAAAGAGAATAATAATTCTTCTGCCTATGGCTGCACAAATAATGCAACATAATGACTGTTACAATTATATTTGTTTATTGTTAATAAATAATAATAATGATAGTATATTGAGCATGGAAAGAAAATTAAATATGATAGTAACATCACTCTGAAAGTATTGTACTCCATCCTAGAACTCTGTGATTTCATCCCAATGCTCATCTATTATAGAAAATAAAATGCATCTACAACAAATAAAGACAAGGAAGGATTCGAAAAAGCACTTAATATCCTAGACCCACATTACATGTTTTTCATTATGCCAACTTACATGCAAGAGTGAACAGTGTCACAATAGCTGAAGTTTTTGGTCCCATCCGATTAGTATGTGGATAAACAACTTCTCAAAGCAGAAATAAAGTTTTTCCCTCCCGCAGGAGGGACCCTATAAAGCTGGCTTTTCGGTCGTTTGCCTAAAATTTGTGTAAAGTTTTTCCCGGTGTACCCGAGTTATTTAAGGACAACGATTTTTTTGGGCGTATGGATAAATAAAATGTCCGATTCTCTAAAGGGTTTAGTCAGAGCTTTCTCAAAGCCCTCACTGTGTTTTCTCGCTGGTATGCTTCGGGCTTCCTTGTCAACTTGTAACCTCTTACCGCAGCCTTAGATGCTGAGCTCTCTGAGTTCCTAAATTATTAAAAATAAAAAGACTGATTTGTTATGACACTCACAGCTGTGCTCTGGTGTGCCCTCGCTTCTAGCTGCAGTGCTTTAAACGCCTCGACTCCCTTTACTGGAGTCCACTAGGGCCAAACATTTCTTTTTAGACGGAACAAGAAAAGGACACAAATAAGGTTGATGGTGTACATCAGAACAGGGGGTGAGGCCAGTGGGGAGTTTGAAACTCTTTGGTCACAAATTGACGAGTGCTGCAAATGGGGAAACAAAACAGATCAGCTCAGCTCTGACGTACTTCCTGTAAAAAATAACAATGAAAAGAAATGCTGTAGATGCAATTGTCTTGCACAATTTCTATTTTAGATGTTCAGATCCTATGTTTATCTGTCAATAACATTCAGGCCAGTTTTTGAAATCATCTTTGAGAATTACAATACACGATGTACGAAAAGTCATTTCGATAGCAAATGTATCTGCATGCACATTTGGAACCACAAACCTCAGTTAGACTAAATGTAGAATTGCTGGTGAAATCTCAAAGCAAATGGACACTGCTGATCCTGAGTAACTTGGTTAAAATGTAATTTTTACCATTAAAATTTAGTTTGAAGGAAAAAATACTGGTATGCTTCATTAAAACACGTAGTACTTGGTTAAAACTTAACATACATCTATTTAATGTAGAACTTTACTTCCATTTTCTATGTGCATGTCACACATTACGACCAGTATTTACTTATTTTTGTTTTTAAAGCTTAATATGAAGACACAGTTTTTAGCTAATTGAAGAACTATAATGCAAGAAAATATCAAAAAAGCATTTAAGGTTTTTTTTGTCCAGCCATCATGAAAGCTGAGTAATTTTTCATATTATGAGTAGTAGTGACGTAATGTCATTATCGTCAGACCAGAGTCATCATAAAGCAGTTTTACTAATACTTTTAAACAAAATCAAAATGAGTAGTTTACATCTTAAATTGTCTTATTCCCAAGTAGCATCGTTTAGAATAGGTAGCAGTCTTTTTTAGCGTTCCTTGAAAAATCTCACTCCTTTCCTCATATCCGACATTCCTATAACAATCCCAGCAGTGATGCAGGTAGAATGCTCAACTTTGCTGCAATATTTTCAGCCTCCCTGTTTTTCACTGAAAATCTAATTCCTTCTCCATCTCTTGCTGCTTGAGCGAATAGACACACGTTGATATATTATGGAAAATACAGTCACCCATTACAGAGGCACAATTCTTATATCTCTGATTTTAATTTTTAAACATGTCACGCACCATGAAGAAAAAGAATCAAATGAAAGAGCTTCTTTTTTTTTGCGACAAACTAAATAAACTATTTTATTTGGTTGAGAGTCTCAGAATGGCATCCATCTGACTTTTAAGAGCTATCAGAATGACAGCTTTATCCAAAACAATTGTCTTTTGGTGTAATTTCTAACTTAAGTCCCACTGCATGGATTATGTATATGATGGGCTATTTGTATATCTTTTGGTGTGCAGTTTGTTGTGAAATTTCTATAAGTCTAATTGTGTGACTTATTGTGAGACTGCCTTCAAAGTATTCAGGAAGGTCATCTTAAGCCCAGGGGACTTTGTTTTTCTTCATTAAATATATTAAATCAAAGAAAACCTCTTTTATCTCTTAGGGGAGTAATTGAAAACAGAATTGTCATATTGGTTAGAAACGAATTAGACATATTTTTCATCAGAAGCGATGTTTTTAGGCGCACACATTATTGCGTTGTTGGAAAGGATCACAAGCAGGGCCTCAAGACAACAAATTATGTCTGAAAATTAACTGAGCTGATGGTCTCAACAGAGGTTAGACAAAAGAGACTAATTACGAGGAAGATTGTGAGGGTTTCGTTTTATTTTTTATTTTTTCTTTTCGGTTGTGTGTCTGTGAGGTGCAGCGTGAGTATCGGTACACATGGAGGGTCTAAGCCCCTGATGCACTCAACTGGATCAAAGTTGGTTTCTAAGCTGTAGTTGTTAAACGAGTGATCCGGAGATTAGACNGACGGGAAAAGATATTTTTGAAGCTGTGTCAGAGGCAGTTGAAAAGATGGGGCTTAAATGGGACAAGCTCTGTGGAGTAACAACGGATGGAGCTCCAGCCATGACGGGCGAGCGCAAAGGAATGGCATCGTTGGTGTGCGCCAAGGTAAAAGAGAGCGGAGGTGAGGCTGTTAGGATGCACTGTATAATCCACCAAGAAGCACTGTGTGCCAAGACTGTCCAGCTGGACGATGTGATGAACACTGTTATAAAAACTGTCAACATAATTCGAGCTAAAGGACTGTACCACAGAGAATTTCAGGCTTTCCTATCCGACGTGGACGCTGAATACGGGGATATACTCTACCACTCTGATGTGCGCTGGCTCAGCCGCGGCTCTGTGCTGCAGCGGTTTTATTCGTTACGATCAGAAATCGACCGGTTTTTAAAAGAGAAGGACCGAGCTCTTCATGAACTAAGTGACCCTCTGTGGCTGGCAGACCTGGCATTTTTAGTTGATCTTACCCATCATCTGAATATACTGAACAAGAACCTACAAGGCAAAGAACAGCTAGTGCCACAACTGTATGCGCACATGAAAGCCTTCTGCGTAAAGCTCCGCCTGTTTGAGACACAACTACGAAGCTTTAATCCTGCACACTTCCCTGCGCTGTCTGAAATCAAGTCTGCTTTTCCAAAGACCGACCTTTCTGCTAAAAAGGAGAAATATGTGTCTGTGATTGCATCTCTTGTGACAGAATTCAACCAGCGTTTCCAAGATTTCTCTGACATTGAAAAACAAATCAAGCTGTTCTCGACCCCCTTTCTGGTGGATGCAGAAGAAGTGGAAGAGAGTCTGCAATTAGAACTGATTGAAATGCAATGTGATGATTCTCTGAAGAGTCAACATCAGCTTCTCTCCCTCCCTGAATTCTATCAGAGTTTGGATAATGCCAAGTTTCCTCTGATGAGACTCCACGCAAAAAGAATGATGAGCCTGTTCGGCTCAACATACATATGTGAACAAACATTTTCTCAGCTAAATCAGAACAAAAGCAGACTGAGAACCAGAATGACGGATAGCCATCTCTGTGAAGTCCTTCGTGTCTCAACCACTAAACTTTCTCCTAATATGTCAGCCATCCTTCAATCCAAAGGACAGCATCACTGCTCCCACTGAATGCAATGTTCTTCACATTATAGATAAGTTAAAAATACAAAACGTATTGATGTGTAAATATGTGACCTCCAGTGTGTGGCCCGGCCCTTTGTTTATTTTTCTGTATTTGGCCCTCACTAAAAAAAGTTTGGACACCCCTGGACTAAAGGCTCCACATGCACGCTGTAGCTGCAAATACAAGAACAAAAAAAACAACAAAAAAAACATCAATACGCGTACAATAAATGCTCGTGTTTACACACGCTTTACAAACAGAGGTGGGAGTGGGAGATGCTTGTGTACTGTCATGCACTGCTATGAAAGCTGCCAATAATCTCTTCATATACCCATTGGACAAAGCCATTTATGCACACGAGTGTACAGCAGGAGGCTGTCAAGCAGGGCCGTAGTGGGCTGCTGGGTTTCTTCAAGCATGTGACAGGCCCTACAGACGTGGGGAGAGAGATAAGGTTGGATAACAGGAGGGAGACAGTGGAGAGCTCAGCTGCCAAGTAGCTCACTGATAGCAGAGAGGGACTAAAATGCAACAGGAGAGTTGGAAAGAAAATAAAATGTAGAAGCTGTATTTTATTCTGTTTAAATCGGTATTCTCGGATAGATCTTTTTTCTTTTTGTTTTTTTTTTTTAACAAAGGTATTATGCAATTGTTGTCCAAAGTGTGCGCATACCCTTTAAAAATGCAACATTTTAGGAGATTATAAAGACAAAAATGTTGCATTTACATCATTTATAGACAAGCCAAAAACAAACCAGTTTTAGGGAAGGAAAAGAAATGTTAAAAAGACTGTAACACCCTGGTTGCATTAGTGTGCACGCCTCTGCACCAAGGCACCTTTTGATGAAAAAATTACATCACACGACATCTTTTGCCTCCCCTCATCTCAACTTTGCAATATACTGTATGCCACCCCTAGCCTGCAACTTTGTCAAATTGTGAAGACGTTACTTTTGAGTCAATTCATGTGAGTATAGAAGCAGGAAATAAGGCAAAAGAAATCCTATTTCAATCAGTTTTTAGGAAAAAAAAGTGTTAAAGTTTGGCACCTTTTCTTTGCAAATGCATTAAAAAGTTATGTGAAACTCAAAGTTTGAGAGAGGCTCACAACTTTGATCAAGTTGATGCATTCATTCAAATTAGGATCCTTATGTGAAGGAAAGCAGCATTATTGAAATAAAAGATGCATCACAAATGATCAGAACAATGTAAACTTTGTTAAGGAGAGCAGTAATGAGTTTTTTTGTATACATTTATTTTGCTGCCTTTTGTCTTAAATCTGTAGGTGTTGGAAGGAGTAAACTTTTTTTTTTATGTCTGCATAATTGCGCAGTTCTATTCTTCAGAAGAAATTCACATCTTCTTGATTTTCTTGCCTTTGAAAAACCAAGGACGATCTAAATCTTTTACCTAATGTTTCTGATTTCCTAATTTTACCTTGCAGGGCTCTAGTTTTAAAAGGCTTTCTGAGGGCAGAGACAAGCAGGATAGTTGCTCATTCCCTCTGCTAAGTATAGTGGAGGATATCTGAGACCTTCGGCGTGTTTCTTTCCTAAAGCCTCTGCAAACCTTGTTTAAAATACATTGAATTATAAGCTAAATGAAAGGTGTGTGTGTGTGTGTGTGTGTGTGTGTGCGCGCGTGTGTGTGGCTATAACCCTCTTGAATGACCGTAGGCATTAGCATCTTTTCTTGTAAAGTCAGAACTCAACTCAGGCTGCTCAAGTTTAGTTTAGATTCAACTTGATATACTGCAAACAAGCAGAAGGACATCTATAAGTAGATATCTATAGAATCTAGTTGCACTTTTTGAAGAGAAACGGCACACTCTTCTAAAGAGGTTAGGTAGCATGAAAACCCTGGGTTTGTAAATGCTTCTTGTTTTCAGAATGTATTTTAATTTCTTTTAACTTCCTTTTTGGTGGAAGCTTATTGTATCCTCTCAGTCTGAGTTAACAATGCTTTTATGTAAAGCTGTGCTTAAATAATTCAAATCCACTTTAAGAAGCATTTTAGGGCAGTGACTGGCTACAGCTTTACTTGGCAATGTCTGTTCGTTACCTTGAGACTGAGAGCTCTTCTTTGATTAATATTTAACAATTTCCATCTGTGCTGCTACAACTATTCATCTGACAGAAGATTGTGATTGCACTATACATCTACAGGCCAATGGTGAGAGTATCCATTTGTCCTTTATTGTGTCAGTGGTGCTATGAAACAATTGTTACCAATAAAAAAAAAAAAAAACATTGTTTGCGTAGCCAAATCTATATCACTGCCATTAATTAATTAGCTGACCAAACAGTAAATGTGTTTGTTATTAGGGAGCTATTTGTTATGTTGTCTTACACCTGCATGAAACTGCAATATGGTCTTATGAGACGTCTAAGTTAGTGTGTGTGTGTGTGTGTGTGTGTGTGTGTGTATGTATGTGTGGATCACGCTCGCTGTGAAAGATGCGAGAACCACACTGCAGTCTTTTTTTCAGTATCTTTGACACAACATCTTTTGAAAAACTGCAAAAATAAATGTATTTTTTATTTATTTATTTATTTATTTTTTCCATTTTGGATTTATTGATTTTGGACCAAAAGCAAAACATTTGGCTTGGAGAAGAAGATGTTGCTGTTGTCTAAGAAAACGACATTATGCAGACAGAGCTGTGTGTTACAGAGCGAAGAGACTTCTGCCCACCCACACCACTTTGAACATCATGGTATGGCTCATTCATAGAGCTAGAGAGGCTGTTGTACATACGGTATCTGTTTCCGTGGAAACCGCAACTTGAGACACAATAACGTACACAATCAATGACCTGGCTCTTGATCAAGATAAAACACTGTATGTTTGCACTTGGCTCCCATCAAGCAGATACCAATGCTGTGGCTCTCAACAACATGCAGTCACACTCAAAGGAAACTCTGTGAGGGAAGGCAGATGAAGCAACATCATAGTCTGGCCATAAATTAGGCTATGTGTAAAGAAGTGCAATGGTACAGGAAATAAGTATTGATCACATGAAGTAAAGGAGATGCTAGACATACCTATCCAAGAAAACAACTAGAATCTGTCAGTATTTAGAAAGTATTCATGTTTACGAAAATCATTATTAGCTGTTAGCTGACAGTAGGTCTCTCAGTACCCAGTAGAACGATTGGTAAAAGCAAAGTTTTGTGCACATAACCCTAAAAATAAGCCAAAAGTTAAGCTTGCTGGTGGAAGCATTATTGCACTGCCTGCCTTACAGTGTATAGTATCTTTAAACAATGATGGAAAAATCTGAGGGCCACCAGTCATTTTGACAGATTGCAATTCACACACCTGGACACTTGGTACACTTACGCTTGGTAGCCATTGGCTACAGAAGATCTTGTGATTATATTGTCTTGAACATCTAAGCATTGGCCAGTTGTTTAACACTAGCTTGGGCAATATGACTCGGTGGTAGTTGTCTTGCAATCCTCCTATCATGTGTTGATGTTCCACCTCAGTGTGGCACAACTTAATCCCAAGTTGCTTACTGATCTGTGTATATGTCTGTCAGTGCAAATGGGTGAATGAGGCTGCAGTAAAAGCACTTTGAGTGGTCAGCATGACTGGAAAAGTGGGACGTCAGTTCTGTCCTTTTACCAATTTAAAAGAAGTGAGCTAACTTTTACAGTTATCTAACTTATATCTGAATACGAGTACCTCAGTACGTAACAGGGCATGAACAGAATTAATGTATGGCTTATATTACCTGTAACTGCTTATAAAAAATACTATTTTATTATTACTAATTGGTAAATAGTAAAAATTGTATCAAATTGCCATCGTCGACTCATGCTCAAACTCATTAATCGGAAACTTGGTTTGGGATGACGGTGTTGCATTTTCTCTCTCAAAACTTATGTGAGCTTCCAGGCAGAGAGTGCAAGAACACAATTTGTGTAAATTAATTGAATGCAGTTTCTAAAACAAATAATCCTGGGGAAGATTAATGAAAGACCCATACAATGGACCCTCAAGTAACGGAACCTCAGCTTTGTGATGACGCACATGCAGGTCTGAAAGAAATAGTGTTGGAATAAGCTAAAGCGTCACTGTGCTCCTCCCCCAAGGGGAAAACATCACAAATAACCGTTTAGCTCCTCGTTTGAGTGGACAAGCAAAAAAAAAAAAAAAAGGAAGGAGGGAGTAAGGCTTGAAATGATGGGGAACAGATTCAGAGATGGACAAAGCAACTGGAAGAGGCAAGAGAGATAACTGCAGATAAGTGCAAATATGTCACATTTGTATTGTTTTAGACAGTTGCAGCTTGTGTATTTGACAGAGAATGTAGGTAGCTAATAGAGCAAAGGCTTTTAAGTGCATGTGTATAATTGGTGTAATGACTATTAAAAACGTCCTAATCACAACATTTTCCCATTCTGTTAATGAGAGTAATAAGCATCTCTTACTGTACACGGATAGCCCTAATTAACGAACCTGCGGTTAAACAAAACAGACTAATAGGCCTTAAAGGCCTGTTACTATAACTGTGACTGTGCTGCTGAACAAGAACACAACCAGGATTTACAGACGTGAGGCTACAAAATTTTGGACACGTAGTAAATAATTTCCAAGGTACTGTCTAAAAATAACACCATATGTTACATTTTCAGAACAAGGATAAACATAAATCCTAATCTGGGAATCACAAAAAAGCAGCAAATTTATCCCCCGATGCCTTTTGCTCTTGGTTCATTGCGGTCCATGCGAGCTCTGTTTCCATGGTAATTTTCACTAGGCCGATAGTCTGGTTGTTAATATGCAATACGGTATATTGAGGTGTGTTTCGTGTATTTATTAAGATGCATACAAAATGTTCCCCCCGTGAAACAACTGAGATTTCAAATGATTCATCTCGTATATAGAAAAAAAAAGCTAATTTCCTGAAATCTTATCTGCCTTCTGCATATGCGCAAGTTAATATTAACCCGTGTACTTCCTGTGAGAACAAAAACCTAGCCATCCTCCATCCTGACGTGAACCAGTTGTCATGGCAGGTTGTAGGTCCTGTCCAAGGTGCATCCCATTGTCGTCAGCTGTTGCTATCGCTACATTAAATACTATTTAACTATTGTTTACTGAACAATGTGTACCGCAGAGTTGAATCACTGCAATATGCTTTTTTTTTTTTTTTATCTCTGAGATAATGTCAATGTAATAAACAAACTTTCTTTTTGCTTTTTACCTTTGAAGAGCTTTCCTTTATTCCTTCTGTGAGAAGATCTTCGATGTGAATGTTGCTCTCTGTATCTTTTTTGGTGTTGTTTTGTTTTTCTTTTTGCATTTTTCCATGCAGATAAAATTATACTGAAACATGTATCTCTCCTGTAATAATGCCATAAAAAAAAGCACCTTTAGCACAGTGAGACGTCCCCTGGTCATGATGCTGTCTCTCCCTCTCTCTCTGTTAAAGACAGATGGGGGGAAAATTCCTACACATGGGAGAAGAGAAAGGCAGAGAGACAAATAAGAAAGAAAACCATTAACATTGACAAAGGTTTCTTTTTTTTATTTTGACCTTCTTGCGCTTCGTCATCCTTGTTCTGTCGACAAATGATTCTCTTGTACTCTTGGCCACATTTTGCAAAAAAAAAAAAAACACAAAAAAAACACTATCTATGTTTGTCATTTACAAAAAGGGAGTGGAGCTGCTTAGGTTGCCATTTGAGGCAACCAGTTGATTCAGCCTCTTTGGGCTTCACCGAATGACCCACATCCATTAGAATTAGTTTAAATGTCACTTCCATGATGGACATTAACTCTATTTGCATAATCGTTTTAAAAGACAGATTTGCTTCATGTTTTTGATAAAGGGGAATAGGTGATGAGGTCTCTGGTGAGACTTACTAAGCTGCTGATGCAGGTAGCTGCAGGTCTGTGGGATTTGGCATTGACGGAAAATGTCACTCTCGCCAACCATGCTGTTGACACAAAGCCAATTATGCAAAGCTCACTTGCCGCATAAGCAACAGATAATACCAGAGTTGAGGTCTTTATTCTGTGTCAATTACTTGAGACACTGAGCTCTTAATGAAGTCCACTTTGAGCCCATCTGGTTTAAGCAGAATATGAAAAGGACTACTGATACCTGTAGATCAAGAGGGTTACTCTACTGACCAAATCATAGTCCTGCCTCTAGTTAGATCCATCCGAAAATCAATAAATCAGTGCTTCCATTCTTTCTTACCTCATAAAGCAGCTAAAGTTTTTGTAAGTACAGTTCCTTGCAAAAAAATACACATTTTCCATTGTTTTAGATTTTGTAACATTACAGCTAATCTACTGTTATGCATAACTGAAAAGTTGACGATCGATGGTATCAAACATTGTTTTTTCTGACATAAACACCCCTAATCAAAACCCAACCATTTGGGTTCTGAAGTAACCTCATTAGTGAAGATAGCTCACTGGTTTGTAAATTAACATTTTTGAGAATCTAGTCATCCCGTGAAGGTCCCATGCGGATTAGAGATCATAAATGAACAAACGGCATCATAAAAACCAAAGAACACATCACACAGGTCAGGAAAAATGTTGTAGAGAAGGTAAAGGTAGGGTTAGATTTTAGAATGGTATCCCAAGCTTTAATAACCTGGAGCACTGTTTGATCCTTAATATACAAAACATTGCAGTCCACCTTAACCGACAGTCGCGACATTAATTAGAAAAGCAGTCGAAGACAAATGGTAACTAGCTGAGGAGATCTACGCTCTCCGAATCCAACCTTTTGGAAGGGTGGCAAGAAGAAAGCCATTGTTTATGAAAAGTTATAAGCAGGCCGTTTGCAGTTTGTCACAAGTAATGAAGGAAACCCAAGAGACGGCAAATATCACAAAGATGTAATCATGACAAAATATGGTTTGGCATATTATTAAATTAGCTGAATTAGTTACCAAAAAGCACATTGCTTAGAAGGTTTTTTTATTGGTGCAGATAGTGTAAAATGCAGATTTTGTTGATGGGACTTTAGAAAATATGTCTGCACTTAGCAATATTCACTACATCACAACAACCAGATTTTGCAAAACACACTCTACCTACATTTGAAACCTAAAAAGGATTGTTCAAAGACAAGCTGGTTTATAGCAAAGCATTTTCATTTTCATAAACTGAAATCACAAACTCTCGAGTTCCACTATCATTTACTACGTCCTTGGAAACACCTCTTGCGCATGTCATTGCAGATCAGTATCAGAGGACCATGTAGCCAAGGAAGAAAATTGAAGTGCCCTCTCTAATGGTATCAATTGGATTAATTGCTCCTAATAAAAACCAATTACAGCACCAGATATATGCTGCAGTTTCCTCCTGGGCTCCACTACCGAATGACTACCCTAAACAGTCCATTTTACCTTCCCTGTAACAGAATTAGGAAGCAGTATCTGAGGTTTCATAAAGAAAATGCAAATATCTCTGTTCGGATTAATAAAATGACAAAAAGGTACAGTAACACTGCCCTTTGCTCTTTCTCTGGAATTGCTTGCGTCGTCAAACTTTTTTTTTTTTTGGTCTCGTCATTCTCAGCCTGTCTCTCTGTAGCAGAAGTGATTTGGAGTCGACTCTCAGGAAGGAAGTAGTTGCAACTGATTTCCTGTGATTTAGGTTTCCAATGAAGGAGCAGGAAAACATGACATTTACTAATCTGTCGGAATCTGGCACAGATGTTTGTTTATATTTGGCCGTGCCGGGAATGAATACAGCAAAAAATTGAGCTGTATTTTCACCTCTGTGACAATACCTGGAACACTTTGTTTTATTTTCTGCACACCGACCAAAGTTGGTGTTTGGAAAGGTTAAATTATCCTTTCCTGTTGTCATCATCTTCCAGGTGTCGCGCTGGAAGATGGGACCAACAGGAATCTGTTGATTCCTGTTGGTCTTTCTATTATTGCCCCTTTCGTTCTCAGTCTCTGTCCTCCAATAATTCACTGGACAAGGCAGACCCTCCAGCTTCGCTATAGAAGTGAAGCTCTCTGTTGCTAAATTAAAAAGAGAAGCGCCTGATAGAAAAAGAAAAAAAAAACCCACACAGGTTTAATGGAGGTAAGATAAATGTCATCCTTTTGAAGCCCGGAGTCTTTCTTATACAGGAACAATCTTTTCTCAGTGAGCGATTAAAGGGCCCCATTATGCCCCAGGTACTGTAACTTTCACATGTTATTGAGGACGGGAGGTGAAGGTGAGGAAGTCAACTCATACTCTATATGCAGATGGAATCAATGGTTGCATTTTGGTCAATCATGTCCACATGTGAACAGAAAGATTACCCCGATTTGAGACGCTTTAACTAAGCCACAATGATTTATGTCAGCTAACCAACGTGTAAGGCAGTGGTTCTCAAACTACGGCCCGCGGGCCGGATCCGGCCCGCCTCTACATTTGGTCCGGCCCCCTGAACAATAACAGAGAGCAATCACTATAAACCGCTTATATGTGGATTTTTCTTCAACCACCAGGGGGCTCTTTAGCAGGAAGTGAATCATTGGAAGTCAAAATTGGAAATAAAAGAAGAAAGCACCCATTAAAACGAAATTAGGTTTTAATAAGGAATTGAAATTTGAGAATGTTGTTGATCAGTTAAATAGCAGCGAGGGCAACTTTTTCTTTTTCAACCGTAATAAATGTGATATTCAGTTGACCCGTTATGGCTCAATTTTTGTGTGTCCGCCCCCCTCTGCTGCTGCTGCATCGCTGTGGAAAACATGGAGCTGCAGAGATATCTGCGGCTTTTCTGTGTATGTTTACTGGTTTTTAAAAAAAACTAAACTTTGGGGTTGTGGCTTCTAGTCCAGTAAATACGGATTATAATCCTTCCTAGATTTATTCTGTGAATAACCCAGAGAGAGTTATTTGGTTATTATTTATTTCCTGACTTTTGTTCTGTGAAGAACCCAGAGAATGTTATTTGATTGTGCTTTCTGGAAAACAATACATTTTTACATTTAGGCACTCCTGCAATGTCACACTTTTTCTGTTACACACTGACTCCGGCCCCCCACCAGAGAAGGGAAAAGTTATGTGTCCCTCACAGGAAAAAGTTTGGGGATCACTGGTGTAAGGTTTTGATCATAGTGACGTTAAGTTGACTCCTATGCTGGGTCACAATACTTCTGTTGGTTCTGTCAGTCATCCACACAGACGTCTGTGTCCTTATGGACAAAATATGGTCCAAAAGGACACGGACCATATTTGGTCCTTTCAGAAAAAAAAAAAAAAAAATCCCTCTAGCAGCTCACTTTTTCTACCACTCAATCATTGAAAGGAAACCAAAGTTTTTACTAGAAACACTGCATTTCATCTGCAGCCTGAAAAACAATTTAGAGTTGTGTGATTTTCTCCAAGGCTCTAAGCATTGGTCCTAGGCAAATATCTGCAAAGTGTGTCACATGGTTCTGGGCCAGTATCATCAAGTTTTATCCACAAAAAAACATTTTGTCCCTTTTTTTTATTTACCATTTATTTCTTACCATACTTATTCAACTAAAACAATATATTTCCGGTGCAGTTAACTGTTTACATGAATTATTACTTTGCACAACAGTTTACTTGGATTTACTTTGGTTCTCATCCCTATTTGAGCTGATATGAAATATCATGACAGATTACCAACTTTAAGAACTCAAGCAATTAGGAAAGCACTCAATCCTGAGTATGTAAGACATTTCTACCACCACGTGACAACGTGTTTGGTTGTTAGTGCAAGGGTCGCCGACAATTGTCAGAACGAGAGCGCCAACCAACACCGGAGGACGAGTTCAGAGCAGAAAACATGCAGACAGATGTATCAGTGAGCACAATGTGGCCTTTGCTTACATAACGTGGTAAAGCCACGTCATCGGATCTTATTCACCATGACAGCGCACAGGTCAGTTGGTGCGGTTGCATCTGTTGCTGATATCCTACTCCGTATCTCCTTACTGCAAACGAGAAAGATGCGATCATTCCAAACCACCAGCATCTATGCGAGTGCTGGACTCGAAAGGACAAAATGGTGCACAAACTGCACGAAGCAGCCCGATACTGGAACGCCGTGTTGTTAAATCATAGTTCAGACACGGAGCAGATGGTTCACTGAACTATAGTACATATGCTATACCTCTTGCAGCTTAATTTGCTCCCGTTGAAAGTGGCGGTCCTGAGTAATGCAACATGCATCTGAACAGGGTACTTTGTACTGTAACTCTAATACCTGCTGATGGAATCCCGCATGGGTCAGTCACAGACTGATTTGAAACATGAGGAAGGAAATAATTACTTTACCAAGTGCACTTATAGGTTATATGGACTACTTTCTCTTCAAATGCCCTCACCTTCCACTAAAAGAAAACCACAATTTCAATTAAGCCATCTCCTATTTGCATCTTCAAATACACTATTTAGTGAAAGCATATGAAGTTTGAAATGTTGCAGTAAAGTGAAATTGAGATTGAACCAAGCAGAAAATTGCATTAAAACAATTACATGATCAAGCCAAATGGATGAACTATTGAAAAATAATTAGCTTAACAATGCATTAGATTCACGCTCCTTATTTTCTAATCATTTCCCCTCCTGGCTGGGTGGCAAGCATGAATCAAATTAGCTTCGCTTTTCTTACAGAGTGTTCAACAGTCAGTATCTTGGACTACAATGCAACAAAGATAAAAGCCTCGAGGCGGTGCTTATATAATAGTAACCCGAGAACGTGGCCGGTCATTAGAGGGCAATCTGTGCAAGTGAATCAGGTGAGCTCATAGAGAAAGCTGCCAAGATTAACTGTTCACGCATGGCCGCACTCTAGTCTGTATACGCCACACACATATGCAGACACACAGGCTTAATGTGGAGGGTTTACATATACATCCACACACCAAACATAACAGTTCACACAGAGATCCAACAGAAGGCTCCTAAGTGAATTCACATATTAATCAGGATTTTGGGTGTTTTAATAGAAGCTGATGGCTTGGGTATTTGTATTAGATTGGATCTTAATCGATGCGTATGTTGCAGAGTTTTGCTAAATCTATTTATTAGGCTGCATCATTAGTGTGTGGACGTGTGTACGGTGTGTAAAAATGTCTCTCAGTGTGTTCTTACCACTCATGACTTGGTGTGTGTCCAGATGCCCATATGCTGCCAGGCAGGGCAGGGCATGTGGCCATCTGCTGGTGCAGAGAAATACAAGCAATAAGCTTTGACCTTTCTGGTTCGGTTCATGTGATGGGGGTCTATGCGAGTTGGCCATTTGGGCTGCATCTATACACATTGCTGAAGATGCTTTCTTTAGTCTTTTTATTTTATTTTCATGAATTGTCTTGACTGCTAAACAAATAAAACCAAAAACATTTCAATTTGTTGTCTCGTTAAGAGAGACAGTCGACATGAATCATCAGAATGAAATCAAAAGTGGAATTATCTTTGACTAAATCATATAATGAATGATGAAAACCGGATGCTGCAAAACTATCAAATAGCTCAATTGAGACATGAAGGATTTCACCTATAATATTTGTTTATTGATCGTTTATTGTAAAAGCTCAGTTTTTTTTCCCCCCGATGATATTAACAATGCTAATGTATCAAATTAAAAGGCTCATCATCCTTAACAATTTGTCTTCAATTTGTCACCCACTCGCCCCCTATTTTCACCCCAAAAGTAAACACTTGTATATCCTCAGGATTTTAAATGTTATCCATAGGTAACAAGGAATAAGGAAAACAAAAGTTTCATTTGCGACCTGAACCTGTCTAAGGATTTTTACATTCTTTCAAGCATGTTGACACAATGTCGGAAACATTTTAGATGCACTTTTTTTTTATTTCACTTGACTTCAAGGGTTTTTGTTGAGAGATTTAAAAAAAAAAAAAAACACCTATAAAATTCTGACTCACTATTTTGGATTCCCGCACATCCTTAAGTAATTTTAGGTCAATTTTATTGACTGCGACTGGATAGGCAGGATATTCCAAACATAGATATATGTTTGGGGGAAAAAAAAATCTATATATATATAAAAAATATATATTTTTTGTTAAATCAATAGCAATACTGCATAATGTATCATATACCCATATTTCTGCATGTTCTCATTGGCGGCACCTTATTTCACCTGTCTGTATCTCACCCTCTTCTCCTTTCTTTCCTTCTCGCTATTCTTTCAATTCCCCTTCCCTGTTTGCAGTGCAGCCCAACAATCAGTGAAGCAGTGCTGATCCATAAAACACACTAAAGCAGTAAAACGGTACGGTTGGGTCAGCACTATATAGTTCCCCAGAGAGCCATGAGGCCCCAAACAAACACTTGACCTGATCGGCCAAACACTCCTGTACGTCGGCGCTGCAGCTTCTGTTCGATATCGTGTCTTTTAAATTCTCTTCCCGCCAACTTGGCTTTGGGAAATATTTAATCTTAACTGCTTCGATACGGTTGTGTTAATCATCTGAGTGTTTTAACATTTCAGGATTAATAGGGTGATCAGTATAAGCGTACTCTTATGAGAAGAGATTAAAACATGTGTACTGGATTATACTGGTATTATGTTGTTTGTGTTTGTGGCGAAGCTGCCATGCAGAGGCAGACACAGGAAACGCAGAAAAAGGCAAAAGGAGAAGGGAAATGAGAGGGAGTTGATTTTTTTTTTTTTTTTTCCTGTGCCTCTCCCTTGACAATTTAGAGAGTGAGACTGGTGTAGAAAAAGGAGGAGGAGAAGTAAAAAGAGATAGAGAGGTTTGAAGGGAGGAAAGGTTGGGAAGAAAACTTGAGAAACTGAAGAAGAATCGCAACAAAGTGGCTAAAATCAAGACAAAGGACACAAAACGCTCCACCTTCCCGTCCTCTCTCCCTTTCTCTCCACGGACACTGGAATCCTTGGACTGCGGCTGGTTACTAAGCAACCAGAATCCTGTAGAAACTGTGTCAGAGAGACTGAAAGAGAGTAGCATGTAGGATGAAAGTGGCCCTCGTAATCACAGCGATCAGCCAGAATGTTTATGTCTGACAGTGAGACGCGGCTGTCGTGACCTAGAGATGGAACAAGGAAATGATTTACACACGTTTACAGGAACCCTGTTACAGACTATAAACACTTTAATAATAGGGATGCAGTTATTAAGACGCACGGCTAAAATGATTTAAGCTTCTTCGCTCTGGCCACTTCCTGCTATTCAAGTCTTGTCATGGCATACCGCCCAAGCCCCAGCCATTCAGAAGATATACAACGGCCTTCATTTTTTCAAGAAGCACTCCTCAGTATTGCTTATTTTATTTTATTTATTTTTTTTTTTTATGTAATGAGTGCTATATTGAATTATATATTTTTTTATCATTCCTTTGGCAGTGTTAAATAGTCACACAACAAACAACAATGACTATTTGAATGCAAACATTTATTTTGGTCTAAGTTGTTCATAGATCATAATTATTAAAAGGAGCAAAATCTTTGTGCCAATGATTTTCTCACTTATTTGACATGTCCGTCGTGCCACTGGTAATCAGTTAAAAGCATTGGAAAGAGCGTGTGAGTTTGATCAAACGAGTATCAGTTCACATTAGAAGCGGTGCTCTTTAAAAAAAAAAAAAAAATGTTAATAATTTTAGAGAAACAAATGTTTTCAATTATATTGAAAACTTTTGTTTTTAGTAAAACAAAAGTTTTATTGTTTTATTGAAAACAAACAATAAAACAATTCTCTCAATGGAATCGACTCCAACCTCCTCGTAATCCTCCTCCAGACTGTTAATAGAACAGCTGAAAACACATTTGTATGCAATTTCTTAAGACGTACCATTTTATTTTTCTAACATTAAATCCGAAGAAACATTTTCCTTTGTCAAGTCAGTTGAGATTACCAAGATGATAAATGTACACTACATTCTACATTTATAAGAAACAATAAATTATATATTATAATAATAAATAAATAAAATTATAATAATAAATAAATAAAAGATTCCTTTTCACTTTTGCTTTTAGTCTGATCAGGTTGAGAAAAACTGCATGATGATTTCATGGTCAAAGCTCAGTTTTCTTATGTTTAGATATGAACTGACCCCAAAATATTATATTAATGACACCAACTTTGTTTTGGTGAAGGACCACATATTGAGTACCAACAGCCACATCAACAACTACTAAATAACTGCAGAAATACTAACAGTAATGGCAAAAATAAAACTGCTTTAGCCATTTTTCACTACAGGAGAAATCAAACTCTGAAATAATGTGGCAGGTGAACAGCTTCAGCCAACACAAATAGATATATAATGAAGAACCCAATGTTATCCAGGTGGAGGTTCCTGTTCAATTTATTTCAATTTATGTCCCGATTAGAAAAAAATGAGAATCTCAAGGGAGTTTAAAACAAAAAGATACAATTCTTATACAGTTATGCACAATTCAGTTTAGTCTAAATTACTTTCGTGATGCACTTCTTCTAGAGTCAGGTGATTGTTTAATGCCAGTCGATTTATCTCTTTAAGAAAGTTCAGCCAGTGGCATGAAGTTGCTCGTTTTGTTGCGATCGCTCATCCTGAGTAAGCCGGTGGCGACAGTGGAAAGAAACAACTTAATTATAGTAGGAAGAAATCTCCAGCAGAACCAGTCACACCTTTCTAAACTCCAAAACCCAAATCATTCCAAGAAAAGGACTTGAGTGGCAACAGGTGGTTTGCTTGTTGAAAACACTTCTGACTTGATAGTTTGAAAAATATGTTATTTCTAGCAAAAAATAACAACCGACAATTTCTTACAACTTAGATGTGAATGCAAGTTCACTTAAAATTGATCTTACAAGTTCAAAAAGTGTTCAAAAGAATCATTTTATCACACCGAACATTAACAAACCAAGAAGTATCTCCACCACACCCCTTCTTGATTTCTTTAACAGGTACAACAGTTACCAAATAATAATTTATAGTACATTCTACCTGCCTAAATAAAAACCTAGGTTGATAGAAGTTATGGCCACAACACGTCCTTCTGTTTTCTTCCTGTTCTCTCAGCCTTACGCGTGAAACCAGGATTGTCTCATTCCGAGGGCTGCAAATGTTCTAACCAGAAGTTTGTGGAACAGTTGCAAACAATTTAAAGCCGTCCTTTCGCGAGGAGTACTAATCTGAGTCTCGCCATCGCAAATACTTGCACATTCACGTTGCTATGTGCGAACGCCTCACAGATTTTCAGCTGTCGCCGGTCGTGTTGCTTTTGCTCACTGAGGCAAAGGAAAAAAAAAAAAGAAATAAGAGACCAAACAGAGAGATTACAGAATGCTTAAAGTGTTGCTTCTGTCATAAGATTAATATCAGGGGAATAAAAAAAAAAAAAAAAAAAAGTTTTAGACTGTTTGGACCGCATGTGACTCTGTGTATACAGACATAAGGAATGAGTGGATGGTTTTACTGTTGTTCATGTACATGTCTGAAACTCTGTGGTGTGTGAGTCTGTGATGCAGTGCAGGTTTAAGGCCAATCCCCATCAGATGCAGCTGTTCTATTTAGGGCTTTGTCTCCCTCCTGCCTTTACAGTCATCATTTTTCTTCCTTGGTATACTTGGAAACATACAGACTGTGGCTGTATATTATGTAACAGATGACAGTAATTGGACTCTCACCATGGAATTGTAATATTCAGAACAGTTTGTCTTGTGCAAAACGCACCACAACGGCAATGTGTCTGTCTTCTTTCGCGAAAGATCTTAAAAAACTATGTGTAGTTTCATCTTGCTGCCGTAGTCCACCGTTTCTGGTTGATGTAATTTGCTCGGAACGATTCACACTTTCAAAGACAGAAGAGTCGTGATCGCGGAGGATTCACAGGTGGAATATTTAATAGAGATGGAAAAAAATAGGCATGCAGAGGGGAATGTAAGAAAAAAAAAGAAACAGAGGGAATCCTGATGCATCTGCGTCACTGATGCCTCAGCCCCCTCTCTGAGGCACTGCTGGAGGAGGGACGATGGGATTTGAGGATAGAGAGATGAAAGACAGAGCAGGGAGTTGAAGGGAAAGAGAAAAAAAAGGAGCGAGTTTAGGGACAGGGCTGATTTATGAGTTTCTGTTTCTGAATCGGGCTCTCCTCTGGGACTCGAACAAGACGAGCCAATCTGGAAGTTCACACATAAAAGCGGCTCAAAATACGCTCACACAGCAGACACACGAGACACTCCGGCGGCTCTGCAGGTTGTCATCCTGCTGGCAAAATCCGTAAAGAAGCAATTTGCAGTAGGTGGCGCGGAGGATCTCTTAAATTTGAGGTAGTCGTTGTGTTTCCTATGTGGCAGATGGTGAAGCAAATGAACAATCATCTCAATCAAAAAGAAGGCTTGGGATCTGGATTGGAAGCGCTCCATCGCCACATTGACAGAGAAGGGCAGATCAGTAAGACATGAAGAGAACAAGAGAGGAAGGGAGGAGAAATGTGTGGACGGATGGGTTTTTGAACTTACGGCGGAAAAAACAAAAAAAAAAAAAAAAAGATAGAAGGAGGGAGAGAGTGCTCATTAACAGGGAATGGAGTGGTGAAGGAAGGAGGACCAACAGCTTGTGACGGTCAGTCATGCGATGCCAGCAGTTGGAGAAGCTCTGAGTCCTACAGCGCTCTTCAAAGCTGCGTTCTGGTTGAAGTAGAAATAAGTTCCTCTGAGATTTGCTCACCACTGACTCAGTGGTGCAGAGAGGCTTTTTTTTTTTTTTTTGTGATGTGTCAGACCTCCAGTCCAAGCACATATTATTTACTAATTAGCAGAGGAGATTTGTTCATTTTCAGACTAAAGCTCTTGCAGGTCTTGCATTAACTCGTATGTAAAACCAGCAAATGAACAATAGACGGCTCATGCAGTTACACGGTGTGATATCCATTTTCAGGATCTCACTTGCAATTGATTATCTTTATTTGAGGTTTAAGGTTTATTATTCATTTATTTGTTTTGCAACAAGGATTTAATTCAAATGCATGCATATCTGTGCTTTTGATGCACTCATGCTTGTAAATTGTTATTAGGCTGAGTCAGCTGAGTAAGGAGTGTTGGAGCGTGAGCATTAAGCGTGATGGTATTGCATTTAGCACCGGTGGTGGAGGTGGTGGGTTCTATAAAAAAGCCGTTTAAAGATGTTGGTTGGAAACATGGAAGAGAGGGAAAAGAATGAGGTTTAGCTGTAAAAGAAAAAAAGGGGGGAAGGTAAAAGATGTAGAGATAGAAGGTGGATAATAAGGAAGAAAGGGAAAGGAAAATAATGGTAAGTGGGAGGGGAAGGGAACAAGTTGAAGGTGTTGTGGGATTTTTTTTTTTTTTTTTAAACAAGGAATACCTTCAGGCATGGGAATCTTGTTTTCATAAGTGGTTTGTGGTTAATAGTCCCACTCGGTAATGAGATTAAATTTCCTCTGACATCAGCAAGAATTGATGTCATGTTGGAAAATTAAATCAAAAATATGTGGTGCATTAGAGAAATTACATGTGCTCCCCATAGACACGCAGGAGAGGGATGAGATTTATGTGAAACAGTTCGGCACCCATGTACAGGAAAACGCATTAGGAGCAGCTATTTAACGTACGAGTTGGTTATAAAATGTATGTCAGTACGTCTTGAGGGCCGGGGTGGAGAAGCACTTTTCTTGCATTTGAAATCCCAATAAAATACAGTGGAGCTTATGGTTGAAACGTAAAAAAATTCAATCACTGCTTTAAAGCATCAGCATTCATGTTAGATAAAAGAAGCTGCAGAAGATGTCTGTTGTGGACTCACGTTGGTCAGATTTTGGGGGAAACTCACAATTTGCAAATATGTCAAAATTATGATCTCATAACCTAACTTCTGACACCAAGTACATCAGATGTAACAACAGCTAGCGCTTAGCCCAACCGCCATGCTTCCAGACATGCTTGCCTGGCAAAGTTGCTACAAGTCTCTCTGTGAACAGATGAAGGCGTCTCTAGGAACCATGCCAATGTTTAATCAGTCAGGAAGAAACACAAAGATGAGTTCAGTAAAACAAATAACCCTTAAAGAAACTGAAGATGATGCGTACCAAACAGGATGTGTGATGGAAACTTGTTGGTTAAACAGGCTCGCCCAGTGGAACATGATAAAAAAAAAGTTGCTTGTAACCAAATACTACTTTTGCAACTTTTATCACATGTGTAAAAGTGACAATGTAGATTTGCTACACATCACTCCTCGTTTTATGTTAACTCTGTCTCCCTTCACCACCTTCTTTTAACAGTTTTCCATAGTAAGAACCGTGAGAGCCCCCAAACCTTTAACAAAAAAAAGGTACTTCATTCTTGCCGCAACGCTGGTTTCATTCCCCCAGCTTCTTTTGTCTCTGTGTGTGGATGCATAATTTTGCCCTCCCTGGGCCATCTGTCTTCGTGGCAGAGCTAAGTGCTGTGACTGGTCGCTGATCCGAACCTTAGACACCTAATTCCTCCCATCCTCCCCATTTATTGAGAAGGATGAGGCAGAGACACAGTCTGAAATGTATCCATTTGAGACGAAAGATGACATTTAACGACTGAGCGCAACACCCAGTGAGCGCTGGACGAGAGTCGTGTGGTTCTTTAAACTATGACCACTTCACGTGACCACGCGCACAACCAGAAATGTAGCACGCCACTGGCTCCACTGGCATTCTGTCCCATTGCTTTTTACAGACAATGCAGAAATGCAAAGAAGCTCCAAACCATTGCACCAATTTATTTGAGCGCCCTTTTGCTTGAATCTGAAAGAATAATTGTGCGAGAATGTTGCAAAGGAACAAAATAATAAAACACGATTCATGCTGCTGCGGTGGGAAGTTTAAGAGCTGCGGCCAGATGGGGCTTCTTAAAACGGGGTCTTCTTGCAGAACAGAAACACAAAGCCATGAAGCAGACAGGGAGAAGCTCTGCCTCTGAGCTACGATTCAGCTATAGTTTCTCTTTTATTCAAAAAAACAGAACTGAGACCGGATGGAGAAGAGTCATGGGAAATTAGAGGCCAGAAAAGAAAAGAAAAATGAAATAATAACCAAAAAAAATCATAAATACTTAAAGCACTGAAAATGTGGCGTTAGTTAACCTAACTCAAGGTGAGCGGCCATCGGCGTGAGTCGGCGCTCTGATGGCAAACAACCAGACATCTCTGTTGTCTGTGGAGCTTTATTGCATCTCCAATGTTTACCGCGGCCTCCTTCCTCCCCTCCGTGCTTTCTGCAGCCCGGCTCTGCCCATACATGCCACACCGCCGATCTGACAGCTTAACAAAAGTAGGCCTGACACTGTGTGCATTGCAGAATAGGCTTGACATTGTGCAAGCTGTGAGATCTCACCCGTGTGTTCGTGCTGCTGTGCCTCCATGTGCACCTTTTACAGAGGACTCATGGGGTCAACGCTTTCTCTCTTCCAACTGGTTGGTGTCTGTTGCAGCATGTTTCTACTTTTAGCAGTAGTTTTCAGTGTTTAATGGTTAATATGTACAACATTTACCTTTTTGGCTTTAAAGGGGTTTTGGAGGAGAATAATAGGGCAGATGAGTTGGAAAATACTTTGACTCTCACGTGACTGGAAAGTTATTTTTATCGAAATTTTGTCAGTTTTGTTGTTGCCTTATTTCAGTAAAAGAAAAATATCTATTTATTTTATTTGTCGATGCTAGAAATTCCTTTAGTTCGTAGAGAGCACTGTAGCAACAGGGAAATATGAAATTTAATGGTTTACAATTTAAAATGATGGCGTTCACGTAAAGTTTCTTTTGCAAGACGTGGTAAAAGAACTAAATCCTGGACATATCACATACTACTAATCTGACTTTGTGTGAGTTTTCCCTTTGTGAATGTGTGTGAGTGCTTGTCACAGTTGCTGCGGGTGTGAGGCGTTGCCATGGCAGAAGGTGGTAGACGTTTAACAGGCTCTTAAGGATGGTTTGTGATATTTGGTGCTTTCTTTACCTCAGACGGCTTACATTGTTAAATACTTCCAGAACACAAGCTGAGTCATTCACGTTTGTTAGTGGGGAATAATTGCACTGATGCAGGTGCTGCTGGTTGGTAAAATTTTCTGAACCACCTCTAAAACCTGCAGTGAAATATTTTGTTTACTACTAGTTTCTCTCTCTCTCTTTCTTTCTCTCTTTTAAACATGAAATAAAACATGATATAGTTTCAAACTGCTGTAACGTTTGACTTGAGCTCCGGTGTGGACACAGTTACCACGTAAAGCGAGTGAGTAAATAATCTCCAGGCAAACAGATGTAATGAGGTGTTGAAGGACTTTAGTCAAGGGGCAGGTTTTGAGCAGCACTGAGCTATTGGACAGTCACTCAATGCAGGATTTATGAGGAGAGTCGATTCATGGCATGCATTTTCACTTAGAATGACACAACACAGATCCAATTTGGCCCACTCAATTTATGCACAGACTGACCTTAATGGCCAGTCGGGCGTCGTTTACATCAGGATTCGCGCTTAAACCCGCTCATGATAACATGGAGCACTATATATATATATATATATATATATATATATATATATATATATATATATATATATCAAAACGGGGAAAAAAAAACGTTTTTAGTTCTACTGCAAGTCAGAGTGTGCACCGGGTTCACTCTGCAGTGACAGTCTGGCTTTGCTTTGAAGACTCACACATTATACTTGCGTGTTTCTGCGCGTGTGCAGGGAACTGAAGACAGAAGGGAGCTCATGAGGTGTTGACTAGAGATTAAAGAGGAATTAGAGAAAACAGAGCACAAGAAGGAACAGAGGGGGGGAAGAGAGAAAGACAGCTTTTTTGAATATTCAAATCTCTCTTTTTTTTTAATGTCGCTGCAGATTACTGCATCTTTCATCTGCGAAGGAGAGGTCGACCTTATGTTACTCGAATCCGTCTGCGCTGGTGTGCGTTTGAGGGACGTATTCAGATGGAACGCATACTCGCACTGCATTTCCCAGATGTCATTGCAGATGTCTCTTTTTCTTTATGTCATTGCATGTAGAAGCATATTGTAAATTAGTGGAGACAGACTGGGATTGTTTAATTTCCGTCTTCGAAAAGAGTTATGCCTCCGTTCTCTTTGCAGAGCTTCGTGAAGTACGTCTGCGTACTCAGTGTGTGTTATCTGTGTGTGAATGCCTACTTTGCTCTTAACTTTATCTCAAATTGTAATTAATTAGTTTTGTTGGAGTGTGGTCGGTGGTCAGCTACTGCGCTAATCAGGTTCAACAGAGCACTGCAAAACAGACCATAACAACAATATGAAATTTAAGAGTTTTTTTTTTGTTTTTTTCTCCAAGATTTTGTTTTATATTTATGTTTTTCAGCTTAAAAAGTATATAATCACATGTTGGATAAAAATCCCAAAAGGTCGTTGGTATGTTTAGGCAAATAAACAAAAGCTGTTTTAATTTAAGAAATCTTCATGATTCCTGTTTGTCAATTTTAAATAAATAGTACACTTTTAAAAAGTCCCATCTCATTTTAAATAACAAGGAGACAAGTTTTCAGTCTCTCTACTTCTTGAGAAAAAGAAAATATATCATCAAATAGAGGACTTCAGCACATTCCTTTCTCTCATGTAAAGCAGTTTTTAAATAAAGAAAGATGTTTCACCTTAAACTCCAAATGTCTTTTGTGTTCAGGCTTTGAGTTTTGTTTTTCAGAGGATTCGGATTCAGAGATCTCCTCGAGGATGTCAGAGCATTTTGACAATTTGATAAAAATAACAAAAGAACTTATTCAGCAGACTTGCAACGTGAGGGGAGACAGCTCCAAGAGCCCTGGTTATATCGCAGAAATATTCACAAGGAATATCAGCAAAGTAATTCCTGAATACTGATGAGTAATTACCGGAATCCTTCACGGGTTAGTTCATTTGCAGGATGCTTGCAAATGAACGGTGCTGAACTGAGAGACTGAGAGAAATGGAAAAACAAACAGAAAAACCTGGGAAGAGTAAGTATAGGCTGCAGCACGAGTCAGAATAGAAATACATTCAATTAT
The DNA here is from genome assembly GCF_000485575.1 of Poecilia formosa. Lineage (NCBI taxonomy): Eukaryota > Metazoa > Chordata > Actinopteri > Cyprinodontiformes > Poeciliidae > Poecilia > Poecilia formosa. Next base: position 210,810 of record NW_006800232.1, read on the forward strand.
TGAAGAAAAACACAGTAAACAGAACTAAATATGGATTAGGCAAAGTCACAAATGACTTTCGAGGATTTCTCTTTTTTCTGTTGTTGTTGGTTTCTTGGTTTCTACATGAATATCTGCATGCATTCCATACATGCAGCTTCGGTCTGTAATGTAGCCCAATCAAAACCACCCCGTGATTCCGCTGATGATGGTTGCACATGGAGGAGTTTGCTAAAGTAACAAGCTAAGGCACGCTCGTCTTGTCTCCCTATTCGCTTCTTTGGCTGATCGGATCGAGCGAAATGAATGCTGGGGAAATTTATGTAAATGTTTCCTCGACTCGTAAAATGAGTTTGGATATTGCTCAGATGTAACGTTTAGCATTACGTGTCCACACATTCTGCATTGTCTTTCCCATTCTGAAGAGTGACAGACGTACCCAAGAGAAGCAGGAAACCATGGATTGGAGCGTCTTGGATACTTTGATCGCCTTAAACAAACATACACGCATGTGAAGCGAACATTTCTGTAGTTGTATTTGTTTAATCAGAGTTGTTAGAGTGTGTAATGAGGGATATATTCCCTCCGAATAGACGTCTTCAAATTAAAATGTGACTTTTCAATGTCTGCAATAAAAGCTGAACTTACACTAAAGCCTTTTACACATCTTTACCAAGGATCTCAACAAGAGTGGAGTTTGCATTAAAGAGCACACAACTTAAAAGGGATCCACTACAGTAGTAAAGGCTAAAATTAAATAATCTCTTTGTGAACTCGATCCCCAACAGCTCCAGTCTCCCATGTTTTTCCACATATAAATCACTAAATTAAGAAAGAAAATAAATTATTTATTTGTTCATTTTGTTTATCTAAACACATGACATAGACAAATGTTCCCTAATTTTAATTGAGTGCTTTTTTTTTTATGAATCACCTTGTAAATACGTGAGATGTGCATTTTATATTATATAAATAGATGCTGCAGCTCCATACGCACTTATTTCAAACACATCAAACCTACGTCTCATTTGTTAAGCTACAATAATGGAAATGAACCCACAGGTTCATAATTCTATCTCACAGGGAATAGAAGCAATCTTTCGTCAGGAGAATAAGTATGTGTGGCATTTTGGCTGAGCATGCCAGGTATTTGTCAGTTTTGACTAATTAGACTAAGGTGAACAGTGGCAGCCAGGGCTCAGAATATCTTCTGTCAGATGTGCAAATGAGAGCTGAATACAAAAGATTTTAGTACATTTTTGTACATGTAGAATGAGTACAGACAGCTGGTTTGGATATTTTCACTGCTTCCTGTGCAAAGATGTCCTGAACCTAACTGCAACATAAATAATTACTGTTTTATCTTTAGCAAATATAGGCCCCACTCTAAAACACACTCCATTTTCAACTTTAATGAAAGTTCTCTCTTTGAGCGCATCGCATGCTCAAAGAGAGAATTCAGATCTGCATAAATATTAATTGCATTTTGGCTCGAGCCTCGTTTCTTTGCTTACCACATGCACCAATTACTGTGGAAACGTAACTGTACACATGTACCACTCTTGCAGAGCTGATGCAACACTAGCTGAGTTAAAACTGCAGGGATCCATCGTTCTCATCTTGCGGATAGCTCTCTCCCCAAGGAATTCAGGATTTTTGAAACTGAAAGTTAAGCTCAGTGTGTCACTGGCAATCTGGTTAATTTGGGGCAATAATTACCTGGCCACTAGGGGGCAAACATTGCGGTACTACTGCTACTAAATATACCTCTTAGTGGTGTCATAAGGAGAGTGAGTATGCAATGACAGCAACACTACAAATTGGTAGACCACATATAATAAAAGTGGTGTTAACAAGACTAAGCTGCATAATATGCAGAGGTCACCAACTTCTTCCTGTCAGTTGCTGGAAACCTTTCAGACCTCATGTTGCCTTCAGATTAGTTTGAGAACAGTGTGTGGAGAAGCTTCATAAAATAGGTTTCCATGGCCGAGCAGCTGTGCCCAAGCCTTACATCATCACCAAGTGCAGTGCAGAGCATTTGGCTGTAGCGCAGTGGAGACATCTTTTCTAGAGTGACAGATCTTTCCTCACTGTCTTGCGATCCAAAGGACTTGTCTGGGTTTGGCAGCTGGCAGGGAGCAACTTTTTTTTTTTTTTTTTTTTTCTAGCTGCACTGTGTCAAGCATGAAGTTTGGNTTTTTTTTTTTTTTTTTTTTCTAGCTGCACTGTGTCAAGCATGAAGTTTGGAGCAGACGGGAGGAAGGTGAGGAGCTGGTTATTAGGAGTTTGGCTGTTCTCTTTTAGTTCCTGTGAAAAAGAGCTCTTAATATTTCAGTGTACCATGAAATATTTGGACAATTTTACACTCTCAGCTTTGCAGAAACCTTTTGGGAATGTCCACTTCCTCTGTTAATATGACTTTGCACCAGTACATAAAACAAGGTCCTTAAAGATGACAATGACGACGATTGGATACTTCAAGACTTTAGGAAAAACCTGACTAGCCTGACCTTAACTCGACAGAACAATTTTGGGATGAGTTAGTATGGACCCCTGGAGTAATAGTGTTCTCCTATTGTTATTCTGTGAAGTGCAAAACAAAGCCTGAATATTACTACTACATTCAGTGATTATTTCTAATTTTTGCTTAAGCCTGCAGCAAGCAAATAATATGTAAAATGTTTCAGTTAATATTCTGCATTTAAGATATTTCAGTTTTGAGTAGAAATAACCGTTGCATAACAATTAAATCAGAGATTTTGTTACAAAGCTTTTGTGTAAAGTGTTATATTTCTCCCCAGGTTTTGCCCTACTGTAAAAATGCCTTGATACATCATATAGTTTATATGAAGAGATGATGTAAGTTTTTACCTTTAGTTTTCCTTATTAATGCACATTCCAATTAAGACAGCACCTTGGGAATACATCAATATTTCAACTCTACATGCTCACTGAGAGTGTGTGTAAGTGAAACAGAGAGAGAGAGAGAAGTAAAAACAAGACTCTGTGTGTGTGTGTGGGTGTGTGTGTGCGTGTGTGTGGGTGAGTGGTGTGTATGTGTGTGAGATGATGTGCATTTGCGGCAAAAGTCAAAGTAAAGTAGAAAATCAGCAGTATCAGTGGCTTTTTTTTTTCCTTCTTCCTGGTAATCCATTTTCTCCTCATACTTTTCTCCTCATTTTCCCTCATTTAGTCTTTAAACCATCCATTTCACTCACTGTCTCTCACTCGTCTTCCTTTGTACTCTTTGACCCCCCACCCACCCTTCCGTTGTCATAATGAGACAATGCCCGAAATTACATCCGCCTCAGAAGAAGCACAATACTCTCCTGGTAATGCATATTTTACGAGTTTTTCTGCTGTCGTGTTGAGGTTCATGCTGCAACATGGCTCCATATGCGACTTGCATTGCTTCTGAACATGCGATCTGAAAAGCTGTGGTCGCGATGCTGCACATTACTCAGGATTTGGTCAAAGTTTGATGCAAAGCAGAATCGACTGAAAGGATTTTGAAATTGATTCACCCTTTTATTTATTTATTTATTTATTTTTTATTCCATCAGTAGAACTACATTTACATCACTCCAAGTTGATATACACAAATAGGACCAAATCAAGGGATCTCTTCCATGTCTAATTTGCATAACACAATGAGACGTCAGTAAAGCCTGAACTCTTTAGATTCCCATCCTTATAGAGCTAATTAAAAAAAAAAGAGAGAGAGAGAGAAAATGCTTTTACCATGTGTAGCTTATTGCAAAAATAACCTCTCTGCTTCCTCAAAAAGGATGTTCAGGTCAGAGAGGTGATGCCTGACATCTACACCCTTCAAATTAAGCTTCTTCCTTTTTACGAGACGCCAGTCTTTAACAGCACCAAAGGTTTTCTGGATAATAACTGTCATGCTCGTCTCTTCGCAGCCTTTTAGCCTAATTGGCACGAGTGCAGATTATATTATGCCTGGCGACACCATAATGCGTGCATCTCTCCTACGTTTCCCTCCCTGGTGCGCTGGGCCTCGCCATTGATCTGCTTTGGTAAACACTGCAACCTGATCTGCAGCAGACATCGGCTCATTAACATGGTGATTTCATGATTTTTTTGGCAAAAAGCACTATAATTCCATTAGCAGCAAATTGCCATGAATGGGCCCATTTAGTGCGTTAGACCCATGCAAGACTTCCTGTTGGCGTCTGTTTCAGGTGGATTGATGGAACGATTGTTTATTTGTCCTTTTGCATGGTCGCATCGTATCAGTTGCAGCACTCGCCGTGTATCGTGTTCTGTAGTTCAGTTATTGTTGTCCTTTACAGCATAAACAGTGTCGCATAGCATCTTATGGACCAACCACACAACAGGCTCTGGCTGTCTGTTGCTGATGATTCAGAATGACATGTATATTGTTCTGACCTTAACTTTCCTCTTGCACGTGGTTCGAGCACGTGTCCATGCTGGTGATCCTGTTAAACTGTGTGACTCTGGGGATGTTTCAGCCCTGCGAGGATGTTACCTGCCTGTCAGAATGGTGCCGCATCCTACAGGTGAGCGTCATGCCCAGTCGGATGGGTTTGCATGAACATTCTGTTCTAAAGGCTTTTTTTTTTTTTCTGAGTGTGATTTTTTCTTTTTTTCCCAATGGGAGCAGCATGTAACTTTTGCAAAAATGTGTTTGTGACTTATTTGTTAGAAGTGTCATCATGCTGTGACAGTATAATTTGAGACAGTCTGTGGAAAGATCGGGCTCCTTCACTGCCTCCCTGAGCTGCTGTTGTCTGAAGAAATGCACTGCTCCCAGTCAAAAAAGACGTTGTGGGGAGCCAGCTGTAGTGCAACAGGGAGAAAGAGAGAGGTTGTGAACGACGCATGCACAAGGGTGATTGTGCATGCGTCCTCCTAAGAGCCTCCTCCTGGTCCTGACTGGCTGTTTCTGACGGAGCAGTGTATGTGCAGATAATAGAAGATCCGTAGGAAGAAAGCAGAGGAGCTTCATTTTTTCCCACACATTATCTGTTTCATGCTATACTGTCACAACATGTAAAAAAAAAAAAAAAAACAATTTTTTTTTAAAAACTGTTCTTTTTGAAAAAATAGTCACCATGTACATTTACAGTCTTTGTTGTCAATTTTAACATCTGTATTTTGCAGAAGCACTTTATATTCCTAAAATATTTGCACATTTTATCATATTACTTTGACTGAGCCTGTAAGGACACTCAGTGGGTACCCGGAAATTCAACCACACACAGGAGTACTCGAAAGGAAAAAAAAACAAAAAACGAAAAAAAAAAACAGGTTTAATTTTAATTTCAAATCCTGGTTGCTGCTCAGGACGAAGTAAGCAAACACAGCTCTGAGAAAAGAGGGGAGAAAGCTGGTGATGCACAGATAAAGGAGGGGTATGTTTGAAATGTTCAGCTTCACTGACCTATAGAGCAATGGACTGGTGGGGCAGAAGGACCAAGCATTAGACGGCAGGGAGGGGCAGGTAACCAGACTCAACAGGCTTCTGTGGGCTGCGAAAAAATCAAGGAAGATCTTCATAAAGAGGTCCGAAAAGCAACATCCTAGTGACTTAGACGATGACCAGGCTGAGGTCATACACAGGAGGACAGAGACGACAAACCAAGCAGGAGGGGCAGGCAGTACTCTGTGGCCGTGAGGCAGAGCTTGGGTCAGGGTCCAGAAATCCAAGACAGATGGGATCCATGAAGGGCTTGGCAGATGGGGTAGACCCGTGGGCAGAAAGGGTCGTAAATACACCGAAGACTTGGAAGGAAATGCTGGATCTCTACTGGCTCGTGGCTGTCAGCAAGGAGGCCGAGGCTGAGAGGTGTTTAAGTAGGGTGGGACTCAGGTGAGACAGGCAAGCAGTCAGGCATGGCAGGTGGACTGGAATCAGAATGGACATGAAACAGAACATGAATCATGACAGAGCCGCTTTAGAGCGGGAATATGGTTTGATTTAAATCATTCTTATTGAAGTTGTGGCTGTAAATTTAGGGTTCCTGTATTTTATTTAGCTCGATCTCTCCATCAACTCTGGCCAGCTTCCTTATACCTGACGAAGAAAAGCATTCCCGCAGCATGATGCCACCTCTTCCAAGTTTCTAGTTTGGATTGGTTTTGTTTTGTTAGTTTGGCTCTTATTTCCGCCTGAGCTGTGAATCTGTGAAGCTTTTCTGATCCCATATTATTTCCATATTATTATCATTTATAATGGCTCTGTGAGAAGTTCAATCTAACTTTCATTGACTTTATACCAATCTGAAAATTCTTCTTGTCAGTCTATCACACGCAGTCCCCATAAATTAAATCAAATAGACTGTAGCTTGAGGTTCTAATCTGACAAAATGTGCAAACGCTCCTGTAAAGTGTAATATTTCGCAATACCAATGAAGCGTAATACGTACTACGTCTCATTGGTATTACTTATATTTCACAAATCTGACTTGGATGTAAATGAGTTAATTACCTTTTGACATTTTATTCCTGCATGCTTGTTTTAGTGAGGCGTCAACTCATGGCACATTGAGACAGACTCATTATACTGAAATACAGACATTCCTCCTGCCATACGAGACGACTAATTAATTGAGTACCAACCATAACCAACCACGCTGAGTCAGAACAACTCCCTGCTGAAATTAAGCCAACTAATTTATTGAAGAGATCTGTGTTTGTCACAGAAACCCTGCTCTCAAAAGTCTACTGCTGATATAAAAGTATGCTTGCGCTGATGAGGAGATTCGACAAGGTCGTCTTGTTTGTGAGCGTTTTGGTCGAAGTCCGTGTTAAATCTTCTTTTCTGTGTGTATTTGTCTGTTTTTATTCGACCAGGTGTTGGACGATTGCATCTTCGCTTTCTTTGCGGTGGAGATGGTGATCAAGATGGTGGCCCTTGGAATTTTCGGCCCCAATTGTTACCTCGGCGACAAGTGGAACCAGCTCGACTTTGTTATCGTCATGGCAGGGTCGGTGTCCCGTCGACGTCGTTGCGCAATAACATTTTGCAACTCAATCAGGGTGATGCTCGTTGGAAGCCGAGATGTAAAATCTCTTTTTTAGATGAACATTTTCAAGCAGAAAAGGAGAGCAATTTGACCCCCGTACCAGTCAGTTCAAAGGTCTTTGTATCCGAGCAACCATATGCACACTAATGACCGAATATCACTTTCAAATGACTATGAATTATTAAGAAGACATTTGAATGGGAGGAAATTAGGATGATGACTGGAGAATATAAAATGTCATGCTATCTCTTGGCAGGAAGCAGCTAGGCGCCTTTTCTAGGTCACAGTAACATTCTTTTTCTTTTATCCACGTTTTCCTATGTAGTCGGGTAAGAAAGCATGCAAGTACAAACGCACCGTCTTACAAATCAGCATGCATAGGGAGCATTACATTCTTCTCCTGAAGAGGAAAAGAATGTAATAAAATATATTACACATGTAGCTTCAGTGTTCAGGACCGATAGAGCAGACAAGTAGTGAGTGAACGCCGCTCCTCCAACCTTTTCTGCAGGGGAAGCCATAACCTGCTAACTGCTTCTTCTAGATTCTCATAATTATTATGCTGACTGCAATGTACGGCAGATATAAAAAGTTGGAAACCCCTTTTTAAACTGTGAAATCTTTGTGAGACAAAGACAAATGGTTATCAAATGTTTTTATTATTTTTATTTTATTTCTTTTTACCTCTAGTGCACCGTATATTTCCTACAATTCAAGTCCAAAGCAAACAAATCTGTTTGGGTAAAACAGGGAATAACAGATATAATCTCTGAATAAGTGTGCACAGCCAGACATTAATACTTTGTTGCCCCATCCTTTGTTCCAGCTCTCAATCTTCTTGGGTGCACACACTAGTATAGAGAGATCTGAATAGCCATAAATAAAGTTCAGCGGTCCTACTGGGATTTTCTTGACATTTGCTCCTTTTCATCATGAGCTGAAGTCGTGGATTACAGCGAGGTTACAAAGGAGCCAAAGAATATCATTGTATCGGTGAGGAACAGGGTAGAGAGGAGTTTGTTTTTTTTCCATAAGTGGTTGAAATCATGATCAGTTCTCAATACCAGTTTGCTTGCACTTAAAACCTTGAGATGTCTGGAAGAAGATGAAGAGGGATTTTATTTTTCTGCATTACCCCGAGTCAAATGATTCCACCAAAAAAAAGAAAAAAAAAAAGAAGGGATGACCAAAACAAAATTATATTGTGTGTTTCACTTTATGTTGTATATTCACTGCACTTTCCTTTTCAGGGTGTTGGAGTATTCTCTGGACGGCCACAACGCCAGTCTGTCAGCCATCCGTACTGTTCGGGTGCTCAGGCCACTGCGAGCGATCAACAGAGTACCAAGTAAGACCAAGAGATTTACCCAATTAAGTGTTGCCCTTTTAGCTCAATAATGACATATGTGCACAATAGGTGTGTCCAAATTCAATTGTATCACTTTATCTCTTCCACTGTAAACATATGTACAGTTGAAGAAGGTGTTATTGAGTATTTGGACCTTGATACTTTGACTCTCAATAAGTGGACACAAAACTTCCAAGTTCTTTTTTTTTTTTTTTTTTGAAAATCACAAGTGGCACAGATGCCAGCAACCCTAAAAATGAATGTGATTTCTAGTTTACACATAGAGGTTGATCTGAGTTTCTGAAGACTTTTTAATTGTAATCTGTGGCTTTCTGTCAAACTGGGGTATAAGTACGACACGACACAGAGGCCCATTTCTTTTAGCCACTGGCACTGAGCTGATTGAGAAGCCATATTTATCTTGCAGCAACGGACTGTGAGCAGGATTGTCAGGGAGATAAAACAATTCTCCACGGCTCACTTGCAGAGTGAGCCAGTGCCACAATAAAATGGCATTCTTAAGCATTTTTTATTTTATTTTTTTATTTTTTTTTTACCAGAGGTGCCATTGTGGCTGAATAGTGCTGCGAGCACTTATCTAAAGAGATTGAGACTAAATGTATTGTTTTATAGTGTTTGTTTAAAAGGCAAAGACATTCATAGCAGAATAACACCCTGAGAGAAAGATGTGAGTAAAAATGAAACGGTAAGCCAAGTCGGAAGGAACAAAGACAAAATGAGAACTGAATGATACAGACGAGGGAGATGGAAAAATGTGTACGTGTCCGCGCGTGTGTGTGTGTGTGTGTGTGTGTGTGTGTGTGTGTGGAGTGGGTGTTATGACAACAAAACAAGAAGATGAATCAGAAAATAAAACGAAGGAAACACTGAGTGATGAAGACACAAATGAAGACAGACAGACTTTTGCAAAGCCTTTAAGATCAGTGCAGTTCTTTCTTTGAGCATTTGTTTTTCATACATAAGTTTGTTACTGTTGTCACTCCAATATCTCCCCAATAAAGTGTTATTATTACATTTTGGTGAATTTCTTCACCAAGTGTAGAGGAATTCAGTTTTTACACTGACCACCCATTCTTCCACATAATATGTTGTGCCTCGCCTAAACTTTAAAAACACCTTTTTTTTTCTTTTCTTTTTTTTTTTTTACTTCGGTTACAGCTCAATACATCTACCCCTGCTGCAGCAGTCTCCTTTTCCCTGGAATTTAATTCAAGTTACCGCTACGCTGTATGTCAGATGCATTTCTGTTGGCCTACAATTCTGTAGTTTGTTTGCCCTGAGCAGTGCAGGACTGTATTTTTGGTTTGCTTGTTCACACCACTTTGTGGTAAGTTGATGTATGGCCCCGAAGAGTTTGGTGTTTGCTTTCAGCTCAGTGGAAGTCGCACATTATTTGTCACGTTCCTAAAAGCTCCTGACAGAAGAGGCCATGAATCTATAGCTAAAGAGATTTTCTAGACAAGAGTGTCATAACAACTTACAGCATTACTAAGCTGCATGCATTAGCATGTGGCCAAGCTTCGGCCTGGAAGTAAGTAAGGACATATTGTACAATATTTCAGGACAATCGATGTGATCAACAAAAACAACAGAGCTGCATGTGCTGAAAAGCTTCTTTTAATGGCTTTATGAAAATATACATTAATGACTTGATTGATTCTTAGTCAGCCACCATTTTTAGCAACAGTACTGAAAAATAATGACCACAGTCAACATTATCTATCCAAATGGCTTCCATGTGGCAAAAGCCTTTAACAATCTCACGATTTTTAAAATAATAATCTCCTAATGGTTGTGAATCACAGCCTTTTCACCTTCTTGTAACCACTAGCTGTGCTTAATTATACATACACAGATTTGGTTTCAGATGTTATTTTAAAATCTCTGAGCTTCCCTGTAACAGAAGGCAAAACTAAACGACAAACGCTTCAGCGAGTTTCTAAAAGCAGCATGAAATTAAACTGAAATGAAATAAAGAGGTGGGATATCCATTTGGGATGACAATGGCAGGTGTTAGTTACAATGGTCTTAAAAACAAGGTCAGAGGAAGCAAATGGACGTACATCAAGCCCGAAACTCACAGGCACACACGTTCACAGACACCTGGAGGTCATCTGAAATCATTTTACGTCACTGCGTATTATTTTTTCATCTAGCATATAATCGCGTTCCCGGGCAGCAGCACTCATACAAAGACTAATACCCCTCTCTCCTACTGTTTCCCCCATTATTCTCTATCTCTGTTTGTCTTGCCGTCTTCTTGTCGGTGAGTTGTTACGCAGATGTTAACTGTGTTTTTGTTCCGTAGCTTAGATACTGTGAGCAACCGTCTGTTTATTTCACATTATCAGGGCTGCTGCTTGCAGGGGGCTTTGCAAATTATCTGCCAACTGTAGATAATTTGCAGTTGTGTTTGTACACTGTGTGTGTACGCGTGCGCTCATTCTCGCACACTGATTGCTTGAATAAGTCATCAGAATCCTTGAGTGTTGTGTGCAACACCTAGATTTCTCCTGCCGGATCTAATAGCGAGTTATTTGGGCGCCCATCTTGTTTTGACTGCAGGACCGAGTTTAAAATAAGCAGTGCACTTTTGCTGCTTCCTGCAGTGTGACTTGGCTTTTTCCAAGAGAAGCAAAATGAGAAACTCCAAGACTAATGAGATCACAAGCTGAGAGCACAGATAACAATGTCATAAAGGAAGAGCATTTAAAAACTTGTGGCCCATAACTAGAGTCCATAAACGTGATGGAAAAGGGTAATTTGTGTCAACTCGGACTCTTCAGTGTTTCCCCACTTTTGGTCTTGATTCAAAATTTTATTAGATGCAGTGATAGGTTTTAATTTGTAACTCTAATGCCATTTATGGGCACAAAACAGTAAAGCTACATTTCTTTGATTCCCCACTGGTTTTCTAATAGTCATTCTTTTATGACTGCTTGGCTTGTAGTTCAGTTCGAAAGTAGATTAGCGTCAATCTGTACTAATTAATAACATGCTTAAAATGTAAAATGAAAATTTAAAAAAAGAACATATTTTCTTGATTCATTTGCAAGCACTGGACATTGTTGTTTTTTTGTTTGTTTGTTTTTTTTAATTTTTTTTATTAAAATGTTCTTGTTCTCATCTTGTCAGCTGACATATCTGCCCTTTTCCCACTGTAAAAATGTCCTTCATTGCGAGGCGGGGAATGGTACGTCTATTCATACCAAAGTAGCATGTTTTAGTTCTGTCAATGCAGTCAGAGGAAGAATATGCTAATCAAAAAGCCCACCTCTCTTTTTCACAAAATGACATATCCATGTCATTTTGCTGATTTTTTAAATTTTTTTCTTGTTAAACACCAAAACAGAGAATTAACAGATGAAGAGGGGATATTATTGCAAAAAAATATATAAATAAATAAATGCTTTCTAAATGCAACACTTCAGAGCTTAAAGCCACAAATGTTGACATTTCCATGGAACATCTGAAACTTAGCATTGCAGATTCAAAATCCAAATCCTCGTAAATAAGAAACAAATGAGATGACTGCAAAATGTTCAGAATAGTTTCCAGACTATATATATACATATATATAAAATTAAAACTTCTTAATCTACTGCACTTGTAAAACATAATTATAGCTTCTAGTCGGGTCTTTTAGTCAACCTTGCATCAACCATGCATCGATGTGTGTCGCAGTAACACAAAGCCCCACAGGGTGCACTTTTCTCTCCCAGAGTCATGACCAGAGCAAATGACCAGAGCGTATTTGCCGTTTGCACAACTGCTTCTGACACAGGAAAACGCTCACAACTCCAGTCAGCTGCAGCAGGAGCAGCCAGGAAGGCAGGCAGGCGTCGCTGGACTCGGTGAGGTGACGTCTCACCAAAACAGAGCCTTCCTGAACTGCTCAGTGTGCAAACTTAGATGTTGAGTTACATAAATAAATAAATAAATAAATAAAGGTCAGTGTTTTTCTTGCCCGGCTCCTGTTATGCAGGTGAGCAGCTTATAGCTAATTCTAAGCCATTGTAAATGGATTGTTGAAAAATCGCCAATAATTTTGTCGTTGGCTTTGAAAAATGCTTTTAATGTGCACTGATAAGATTTCTTTATATTTGGGGAAGATCACAGATTGTGGAATATGAGAGGAAGAGAAAAATGGTGTGCAGTAATACCACATGGGGAGTAAGACCAAGGTTTTTGTGTTGCCTTGGGATCAGAGTGGCATTATTATAGGACATCACTGTGAGGCCGAGTCCTCAGATTACATTAAAGACCTGCAGCATGATTAAATCTTTTTGTAATATAGACTAAAACCCCCCCAGTCAGTGACAAGCTTACTCATTTTAGCTGATTGTATGTCCTAATATCTTCCCAGTTTAAACAAAGTTATGTTAAGTTTTTTTCTCTTCTGATTGCAATCTTCGTGTCATAACCCCGTCGTTATTTATTAGAATTGTTTTTGAAGCTCTGGGACTGCTCTGCTCATTTATAGTGACCGGATAAGTTTGGAGAAAATTAAAATTATAGTGTTGTGTTACTATGTAGAAAGTACTGTGTGTCCTAGACTAAATCTTGGCATCGGGTGTGTGTGCGTAAAGAAACAGACACTGATGAGTCATTTCCTCTGGGGCAGTCGGTGTGGTTTTTGGAGCGTCCTTCCAGACTTGGAAGCAGAATCTGTTTCGATCGTTGAAATGTACTGATTGACTAGTTTATCCTTGGAAAATGGAAAATAATTCACCGTTGTTCTTTTCAGCGTTTTCAGCCACAATCTACCCTGCAGTTACATGCAGATGTGGGGAAACAGATTTGAATTTAAGTAAACTTAAGGGAAGTAAACGTTGTAATTAAACTAATTGAAATGTTTGCTATGCTTATGTCACGTCACTTATGCAAAATTCATTACATTTTGTGGAAAATGTCCACGTTTCTAAAAGATGAAATGATATTTAGCTTCTGATGCCAATTAAAGTGATGAATATGTCAGTTATTGAAAAGAGCCAAAACATTATCTGTTGTTGTCAAGAGTTAGAGAAGTCTTATTTTGAAGAGAGGTTGGGCAGCCAGGATGACGACTTAACAGAGCATTGACTATTTAAACAAAATATTCATTATCTCAGACCAAACTAAACATTTGCTACCAGTTTCATTTTTTTTTTTTTTTTTGTTTTGGTTTGGGTTTTTTTTGCCAAGATTTGGTCAAACTATCCCGGTATTAAAACAGTCAGCTTCAAGTTCTTCAGCTAAACGTCACTCAAACAAATGATTCCTCAGATGAGACGACACACACTGTGAGTTTGATGAGACCAAGACCAGCTAAATGTTAACAAAATGTTAGCAGTCTTACTGCAGAACTCTTCAAAAAGTCACCTGGTTGTACATGATGGACACTCGTTGCGTGTAGCTAATGCTAGCGACACAGAAGCTGTTGCTTCCCATAGGATGAAATAATATTCATGGTTTTTATTACCTATCAAAAGTGTTTGAAGGTGTTGAGTATCCAAAGGACTAGGAAAGACTCGCAGTTTCTGCATTTAAATATGTGCATGTGAGATATTAATTTCTCGTTGCGTCTGCGCTGTTTGTGTCCCACTGTGTAGGTATGAGGATCCTGGTGACGCTGCTTCTGGACACCTTACCCATGCTGGGGAATGTGCTCCTTCTCTGCTTCTTTGTCTTTTTTATCTTCGGCATTGTGGGAGTCCAGCTGTGGGCCGGACTGCTACGTAACCGCTGCTTCCTGGAAAAAAACATAACAGACATAATAAAGTAAGCAATTTCTTCTTTTTTTTTAACCTTTAGTAAATACCTTCTTTTTCTCCCCTTCAGACTTTTAGACCAGCTGTAACGCGAATGCTTGCAAGGAAAAGTTTCATGTTTTTTTCTTCTTTTTTTTTTTTTTTTCCAGAGAGCATTTTGGTTTTTCTTGCCTTCGGACATAAGGTTGCCTGTTGATATCGTATGCTCTGTTTTTTAATTTTTTTATTTTTTATTTCTTTGTTGTTTTTTTCATAACATTGGTATGAAAAAAATAACTCCTTACAGTCCATGTGAAAGAGCATTTCAGATGAGATTCCTCATAACGATCCTTTTTAAGTTAGTGCTGCTTCTTCAACTTTTTCTACATTTTGTCACATTAACAAAATACAAACTTGAGTGTATTTTTTTGGTTGATATACTAAAACAAAGTACTCCATAATTCTGAAAGATGAGCAATAAATAAATTAGGGTTTCAAATATTTTTACAAATAAAATGCTGGGAAATGTATACTTCACTTTTAAGGTCGTGGACAAGGTTGTGGAAATACTTAAAACAGGGTTATAAATCAGTATAAATTCAGTTGTAATACAAAGGAAATACTTTTTAGATATTGGGGTAAAATTACTGTAGAAATAAAAAACACATTTTCTTTCCATTTAACAGTTATTTCCTACTTTGTGTTGGTTTAGCACCTAAAATCCCCCCAAATTACATTGAAGTTTGTAACCTGACAAAAATTGTAAGGAATTGTTTTCGAGCACCTGAAATTATTATAAACATGCATGAGAATAAGTAAGACCAGTTATAAAATAATAATAATAATAATATTTTAATTCTAACTGTTGTGATATTTAACACTGAACATGCTGGAAGAACAGAGAGACGCCCATTTCCTCTCGACGATCTTATCTTGGATGTGGCATCATTAGACGCAGCAGCCACGTTTTCCCCTCCTCAGTCCAGGGCCGCATGTAGACAAACAGGAATGCACGCATTAGGCAGATAGAGAAGCTCAGCCGCTCATTTAGCCATGGGGAGTAAAACTGAATCTAAGAGCAAAAAGTAAAAAAGAAAAAAAAAAAAAAAAAGCCTTTGTGTCAACAAACTCTGGAAGCAGACAATGTCACTTTGGGATAGTTTGGCTAATTTTGCTCTTGATGTAATTGTACAAATTGTTCCAGAGTAAATGTGGCTTGTTCACTGTGTGAGGGAACAAAACACATCAGCTTGGTTCTCAGAAGACTAAGCACACAAACCTATTTCTGCCAAAATGTGAAATCACCTGCACATACTCTTTTCTTAGAATTTTTGAGACTTTTGTTTTTTGTATAACAAGGATTTTGTTTTTAATCCCTGTTGTAAGACGGAACATAAGAGCAGTAAGAATTTCATTAAAAGGAAGGCGAAAATCCACTGAATCGTTAAAATTAAGCAACGAGACGGATGTCAGCAGAGCTTTTTGCGCATCTCTAATTGAAAGTAGCTCAATGCGGTGGAACCGAGTCACTCACTTCGTACCTGCTAATTCGCTCCGATCTCCAAATAACTTCTCCAACAACAAGTGCTATTAAATAGGGGAGTGGGTGGAATGAAGAGTGGGACGCTTCATTGCTTATTGAAGCAAATAAACTGTATGGGCATCTTGAGCACGTTAAAAAGACATTATGTTCATTTAATAAGCAATAAAGCAGATGTCTGCTCCTCACTCCTGATTCAGAGAGTGTCTCATGCGAATGCAGGGAGACGGAGAGAAGAGACGGACGGTGTGCAACGTTAAAGTTTGACTCTAGTATTAGCTCGAGACATCTTCAAAATCTCAGGTTGATACAGTAAATTTCCTCACTTTACCTTTATTAACTCGAAACTACGTTGAAATCACTTTCGGCAAAATTGTCCTCTATGTCAGACAAACATCATCACTTTGTTGAAACTGCAAAAAGAAAACAGCAGAGCTACGGATGGACATACTGATTGCTGCATGTCAAACAAATTTAATGACAGCGATACAGTATGATGAAATTAGATGTAAGACAAGAAGCAATCTTTTTTCTTTTTTCTTTTGGTCTGTAATCATGTCAAAATCGCAAGAAAATTGCTTTTTTTTCCCCTCCCTTTTAAATTTCATGCTATCTGGAAACAAACAAAAAGGGGGATTTCTCCTGATCATGAGGTGAAGCTAGTTTGAATTTCTCAAGATAACAGGAGCTAAACAAAATTCATACCATAATGAATATCTGCAAGCGCTAAGCTTATTTCATCCATTGACCATATCAATGTTTTTCAGTTTTGGGTTTTTCACAATAAAACTTTTAGCAACAAACTAAGAGCCAATCTGGAATTAGTTGATGATTTAATGTAATTTTCTACAGCTATTGTATAGATTTCATACAGGTTAACTTAACCTGGAACACAAATAATGGAAGTCAATCAAATATTGCACATTTATGTAGTCGTAAGGTTTGTACAGGGGACGTGAGCATTTTTGGGGGGATTTATCAAAATCTCCAAAAACAAATGAACATATAGTTAAATACACGGATACAAAATCATTTTTTATACAGGGCTTGGATTTGTAGAAATTTACCAATCCAATAACAGGCTGTTTTTTTTTGTTTTTTTTTCCCTGTTCATGTTATGTTTAACTGATCTGAGTCAATAGCGCGTTGAAATGTCCTGTTCAGTTATTGATTTTAGTGCAGGGTTGGTTTGCTCCTTCTTTTCTCATCGTGACAACCCAAACTGCTGGAGGCCGGGTTCGCTTTGAGACGAGAGGCCTGTGAAGTTTCCTTGCAATGCCTTTTTTCTTCAGTTTCATTTTCTGCTCATCCACTGGAACAGCCTCTTCAGTTTCATTTTGCCTTTAAATAGGACATTTCTTGTGATCACTATGTGAGTCACCTAAAATAACTATTGTTGAAGTTTATTTTTTTTTAATCGTCAGTTAACTTTCCAAAGTTTTCAGTGCTGTTCAGATGAAATTTGTTGAACTATACAGCGTCGCGTTTAGCTAGCTTGCGTCATAATATTTATGTCTTCATGCTTAATATTGCTGTCTGTCTTCTACAACATTTTTTAAGACAGGTTAATGTCAAATCTACACTCTGCAACTCTAGACTGTTTTAAAACAAGGTTTTTAATAAAGCTAAAGTTGAGCCATATTTTTAGATGTACTTAAGCCTGAACCCTTATGTCTGATACCTTGGATAGCAGACATCTACTGAAACTGACGACAGCAAAAAAAGAAAAACAGCATGTCATTATGATATTACCAATAAATTCAGTTTTTTTTGTCAAAATCTTTTATCTGCGTTTTAAAGTTTTATAATCACTTTTTTTGTTTTGTTTGGTTTTGTTTTGTTTTGTTTTGTTTTGTTTTGTCTGTGCCAAACCAGACTTTACAACCAGTCCATGCATCCTTACTACATGTCTGAGGAAGGTGAAGACAGCCCGTTCATCTGCTCGGCTCCCCGAGAGAACGGGATGCTGCGCTGCCATGACGTGCCGCCCTTCACCCAGGGAGGAGAGGATTGCTCGCTTCCTCCTCCCCACCAAAGCTCTGCTCTGATTGGTTCGCTACCTGGAGTGGGCGGGTCAAGCAATAGCAGCTGTGTTAACTGGAACCAGTATTACAACGTCTGCCGCCCCGGGGACCTCAACCCCCACAAGGGAGCAGTTAACTTTGACAACATCGGCTACGCTTGGATAGCCATATTCCAGGTGAGATGAAGCACTAACTTAGTTTTCATAAACGTATTGCTGCTCCAGATATCCTGCCGGATTGTGGATGGAAAATGTATATTTTCCCCTCTCAGGCTTTTCCTTATTGCAGTCTGTAAGCTTACACTCTCTGTACTGCCGAGATTCGTATTTCATCCGTTCTTGTGAATTCACCCGAGTCACAGTGATGGATGTGGCTTTGCTTCTAATGTGCTTTGACTTGCAGTTTACTTTCTCAAAGAGTGTTATCTTCAAATGACTCCAAACACAAGTTCTCAATGCTCCCATGCCCAGACCTATTCATCCATCTCAAAACTTCCCTCTGTGTTTTCAGCTCATGAAGCCATTTAAAAAAAAAAAAATTTCTATGTGGCATGCTTTAGCAAACACAATATTTGAGTCTTAGGTGAGATTATTTTATTTTGCTAAGCATTTGATTGTGTCTACTTCTGAATTCACCTGTTTGCTTGCACTGTTTATATGGTTGCAATTCTTTTCTCTCTTTTTTTCAAAGCATTAAGGGCATTTCATGTGAAATTTGATGCAGGGTGAGAAAAAAGGCAAAGACAGAAACTTTCTATAGTATATATCAGCTAAATCAGTATTTAAGCTAATTGTAAATGAAAATGATAAGAAAGACAGGTCACAAAAATTGCAGAAGGTAAGGTAATTTTATTTATAAAGCACATGTTCAGCAACAAGGCAATTCAAAGTATTGAGGACTTTAAATATTCTAACTTGAACAGAACACAGTACAGCAGTGAAAGAAAAAACTGAATAATGCAAAAAGTGATTTAAATGAAATTATAAACCACAAATGGAGTGAACTAGTCATGAAGATGTAGGGATACAATATGAGTGGATACCAGGGAGGGTAAAATACATTTTGGGGAAAAAAAAGATGAAACAGAAACTGAGCCACACAAGATAAAAAAATAACCTTTGTCATTGTAGACATTATTGAAACAAAATCTGTTTTTACTTGTACACCTAACTGACTGGAGTGGTTTCCGAGTCATGTTGTGATTTCTTTCTCCTCCCTTCTCATCATCATCATCATCATTACGTTCGCACTCCTCCTCTTACTATAAAGAGTAAAAAGGAGCATAACAATAAATGTGTATTTCATCAACAGCCTGAAAACCTGTAGCTCCCCTCAGTCTCCTAGCAACTACGCTACGCACAACATGGAGCTGTTTGCGCTTCACAGTAACGACAAGCAGCCCCTTTGAGTTGCAGACTCTGTCATATTAGGGAATGAATTGAGTTCTCTGTGTCTCACATAATATCTCTGCAAGTTCCTGGATGAGATCATCCGTGTTTTGACTGAAAAAATGTCTTTTATTATACTGATGATTATTTAGCTTGTTACATAAATTCTTTCAATGGCCTGTTGTGTAGATCTGCAGCCTGCCTTGTATTAACGTCCTTTGTCTTGCTTTTCCACACTCAGTCACTTAAATTGCGATGTACAACTCATCTTTTGATCTTAACACCAAAGAGAATTATTGGACTTTGTTGAATTCGAAGCTGCACAGTAACAGAGCAGGTGAAGGCCTTGTGGTTGCAGTAAGCCATCCTGTCTTGCCTTTTCTATATGTCTAAGATTCAGCGTATATTCTGAACTTATCTGAGGTATTTCACGCTTTCCCAAAAGTCACTTCAAAGACTAAAACACTGCCTGCGTCCGTGGGAACTCATAGCCGTTTTCATGAGAGTAAATGACTCCTTTTGGATAACACTCGTAAAATATAACATGAAATGTTTCAAAATATCAAGATTCCCTGTAACCAAGTGAACAATGTCGGTAAACCCAGACTGAAAATCTGTAAAGAGCATATTTTAAAGTAAAAGGATAGTAGCATGAAAACTGATTAACTGATAACAACGTTTCAGTTCTTTGAATTATAGTTTGGAGTCACTGTTATTAATAGCGCAAGAAAAAGACAGAACTGAGAGTCAAATTAAAGAAAACTACTGGAAAATGAAATTGATGAATGATGAGAGCCTAGCCAAGGTAGATAAAGAAAAACTAGATGAGCAGGAGTGTTTTAGACATAATCACTGTGTGGGCTGACTGATGAATTACTGTTGTTTTTTTTTAAGGATACTGTTGGTTGAGTTATTAAGCAGAGAAACCGTCTGAAGTTTTCCTGGATGGCATAAAATATAAATTGTTCAAGCCAGGCCATATAAATTCACAAGTTCACTGTTGACAAAAGCTAGTTCACAGAGGCCAAAGCTAAAGCAATTCATGTAGAGTTTCCCCCCAAAACATTTAGTACCAAATCCAGTTCAAAATGTTTTTTTTTTTGTACATTTCTCTTTTTTTTTATGAAAGAAAGATTAAAACAGCTATAACTCATGACATCCGTCGCCAATTTCTACGCTCATCTCTATGCTTTATTTCAACCGGACCGTCGCTCTGACTGCATGTTCAGGGTCGCTGTCCTGCATTAGGATTCACCTCTGCCTCGCTCTAAAACCTTCTGCAGCTTCTAACAGGGTTTCCTCCAACACTCCGGCGCAATCGGCTCCATCCAGCTGCCCGTCAAGTCAACCATCTGTCCGGTCTCTGTTAAAGAAACACATTCCCACAGCACCGACGTTTTTCTCCCCCACTGTGTCTTTCAGGGTGATTTGTGCTTTTGTTTTTTCCAGTCACATTTCAGTGTTTGCATCGAAGCAAAACGGTTTTCGCAGCCCTTCCAGGGTTACCGCTGGCCTCTTGGCTGCTTTTTTGAGTACTAGTCTCCTTGGTTGGCTGTTAGTTTAGGCACTTAATGCTTCGGATGTTGGAAAATGACTCAGAAAAACCTCTTAATGACTCAACAGCTGTCAAATAAAAACGTATTTGTTTAATTTGTAAAGGTACTATACTATAAGCACTGCTGTTTACAGGTCAAATTTTCCAGCTCAATGACTTGTCTGGATGTTCTTTTTGAATCCCAGCAATGTTTAATACTCAGCAATATACAGAATGTCCACATTTATTTCTATGTGTTTCTGTAAGAAAAAACAAACTATTAAATTCTAAGTTGCAGGTGTGTATTACTAAAATATTTGCATTTTTTTCTTCTATTTAAAAAAAGAAATGTTTGCTGCCTCTACTGTTGTTTGCATAAAACTGGCGTTTTCTAGATCTCCTACGGTACTGGTGCAAAATCTCTTATTCATGCACATCTTTCCAAATACTTGCTTTTTGACATGTGCTTTTGTGTTACACTTGTACGCTGCGCTCATGCCATTGTTGTGCACGTTCTTGCCGTGCTCGGTGTAAGGTTTCATCCCGGCCTATGGTGCTGATGTGGAGGTGCGAGCGTGTTTTCAGCTCAGCGGAGCTGACTCACTGTTTTCAAGTATCAACATCTCAGCTCCTCATTAGCATACAAGCTTCCAGTCTCCTGGCACAAAACACGCACACACTTGAAAGAGTTTGGGAGGACTTTTGAGCTTGTTTAGGTTTCGTGTTTGTAGGGAATGTTTTTTTTTTTCCCCCTGGTTTGCTGGTTATTATATCGCTGCTACAAATTTCTTCTCTCTGTCTTTTTGTTGTCATCAGGTCATCACACTGGAAGGATGGGTGGACATCATGTATTATGTCATGGATGCCCACTCCTTCTACAATTTTATATATTTTATACTGCTCATTATTGTAAGTAGCACCTTTATTTTTTATTTTTTATTTTTTTCTATCTTTGATCAACATCCAAATGGGTTTATAGAAATGGAACAGTAGATTTTTGGTTTTTTATTTAATATTGTGCTAAACAGTCTTAATCTAAATAGACTCAGTTCCAGGTTGTTGCAGATGCAGCATTTATACATGTAATACTAATCCTATACACTTTTAAGGAGAAAAATTGCTGTTAGTGGGTTAATAGTGATTACAGATGGATCGAAACCTAGAGATTTGGTTTAACTGATCGGAAACAGAACAGACATTAGGCTATATGCAAGTAATAAACAAATGTTGACAGATTAGAAGGTTTTGTTTACTATTCGAAGACACGATTTTGAAGACAAAACAGGACATTGAATGATTATTAAACCCGCTTTCTATCAGGAGATGAACAGTTCTACAACGTTGCTGCTGTAAATAAAAATATAACCATTTTAATTCATCATAAATCTTCATTACTTGACATAATATAACAAAGCTAAGTAGATGCTGCCAGTCAACTCAAATCAAATTAACTTCAGCTCCTTTCAGATTAATGCAATTTAGGCTAACTTGCTTTATCTAATTCCAACTTTATTAAATTCATTTGAATGAAATTCAGCTCAGCTCAGTGCAGTTCAACTATTGTTGGTCCAACTGAGTTAAATTCAATACAGGACAATTCAACTCGGTTTGGTTTAGTTCAGGTTTAGCTCAACAATATTTCGTTTAATTTAGTCAACTCAAACTACATTTCACTTCACCTGCACTACAGTCAGTACATTTTATTTAATTCATTCAGCTGAACTTGATTAAACTCAAGTTTAGTTCAGCTGAGCTCACTTAATTTTAGTTAACGCACCTAAATGAACTAAAATCAGTTTAGGTGTGTTAGATTACGTTTTATGTACTTATTTATCGTTGATTTCAGTTCAGATCAGTTCCTTTCAGTGTCAATATCCCAAATTTTAAACTTAGGACATTTTACAAAAAAAAAAAAAACAAACATATTTTTTCCAGCTTAAATTTAAGCGAATATCACTCAGCATATGATTTAATGCCAAATACTAAAACGTTCCAGCACATTCACTGGCAGGTGTTTGGGGGTCACTAACTTGCGCCTCCAGTTGCCGTTTGCTTCGAGGTTATTCAGGAAAAGCCCTCAGCTTGTACTTATTCTTAACAACTCTTGTGGCCGTGAAAACCAAATAAAAACCAGCAGAATGTCTTCAGCTGCAACATTTTACGACTCTTGAAAGTATTGATTTTGGCATAATAGCTTCTTTTTTATGAATTGTGTTTTTTCTTTTTCCCTATACCTGGAGTTGTAGAATAATGTCACTGGAAAAAGTGACACCTTTTTGTTGGAGCTATCAGCTCATTCCTGTGATCTTTCTGGTGTTTCCATGTTATTACTTACAGTCTAAAGAAGCTCTGCTCTATTTTGATCTGCACTTGTATTATCCTTACATCCTATAAAGTCACAGAGAGAGAGAGAAAAAAAGTGGGGGGTTTGATTTATCTTTTAAAAGGCAAGGCACCTTCTGAGGACAGCTCCATTCTTAACTTGCAGTAGGTAGTAAATGGCAGCTAGTTGGTTTTGTGCCAAGAAAGCCACTGCAGATGTGGTGTTTGCTTTGGAAGTGGTTATGACAAAATGTAAAGTGGATCAGAAGAAAGAAGCAAGTGTTCTTTTAGGACAGGTATTATGAGGATGCACATGGCAGCGTACCAAGAGTTTGGCAATATGTACAGGACAATGTACAAGGGCAGCACAAAAACTAGTTCGGTGTGCAGCTGAAGCAAGGAAAGTGGAATCAAACTTCTCTTGAGGGTCTGTCTGTGCTGATCTGTGCTAATTTTTCACCTGCAGAAAGACTAAAAAGACAGGTTTCATAAAAGCCAACAGAAGCTGTGGCACGCTGTGGGTTGGGTGCAGATTAAAGCAGCAAGATTGTGATGAAATGTATTTGCATCCTTACGTGACAGCGCAGCAGCTGGTGAAAATGCATTTCGAGGAAAGGTCAAAGACGAGAGAGTTCAGTTACAGTGCCTTTGCAAAGTGTTTATGCATCCTGAATGTTTTGATGTTTTGCAACAGAACAACTACAAACCTTAGTGCATCCTATTGGAATTGTAGGTGGTCAACAAAACCAAGTTCCTAATTGTGAAGCTAAAGAAAAAAATGTTCTATGGTTTTCAATTACAAACAGGGAACCATCTGTAAAGTATGGCATTAATTCGAACTCGCTCCATGTTGGTCTCTTCCAGACTTAATTCATTTTGCTTGAGAACTCTGAACCCTTTTCCATCCACTTCATAACAAATCTCTAACAAATAGTGTATCAATACTTTTGCTAGGCATTGTACATGTAAATAAAGAGAGGGCAGGTGGAAGAGACAAGAATGAATAAGTCTGAACAAATTGAGAGATTATGGAAATATTAGCATGAATGTAGTTATCTGTGACAACCGAATTAGAGTACGGCTAAGAAGATGATTGATATTGCAAGAGAGAACATTTGATTATTTGTAGAGAAAGATGCAGACGGCAGATCAAAAATGAAGATGGATGATCAGCACTCCAACAGGGGAAAAAAATACAAAAACAAGACGCTCACTTTTGCAGAAACAGACAAGAGATTAGTGATCTTGGATTTTAAATCTGCTTTGGAGAACCTGGAATAACCTTTTGAAAGGGAGCAAGCGAACTTCCTAAGCTTCCCTCCCAGCATAACTGCCTCTATTAAAACTTGCTGGCTTCTCGCTTTGTGTAATTTGCTGTGATTGTTGTCTTTTGAGAACTTTTCAAACCTTAAAGCCTGGTCTATATTTTATACTGAGCTCCCTTCCAGCTTGCTCTTTGATATAGAAAGTGTTTATTATGCTCCGCAAATAAATATGTAGTGTAGAGGAGAAAAGGGGCATGAGCAAAAGACGCCTGCAAGAAGAGTTTACAGCAAGCAAATTAAGAAGATGCAGCTACATAATGGGAGAAAAATCAATGCCAAACAATAAATAGGAAAATGAAAGACTTAAGTTGTTTGTTTCTGTTGAGTTACACTTTTTTTTTTTTGTTGCCAAGAATGATTTTGGCCTTAAAACTCTCCTGAATGCAGCTTCTGTCCAGTATTGTTCTTCATGTTGAATTATGAACACTGACCATATCTCAGTGAAATGATCTGCAGTGCTTACATTTTATGGTTTGTTTTGCCACCATTTCTATGAGCTGTCGATGCTTTCAGTTGGTCAGCTTATCCTATCAACGTTTGCTATTGTTCCCTTTTATCTCCATTTGTCGGGGGGGGGGAAAAAAGCTCTCACTGTGATGTGATGGGAGTTCAAAGTCATTAAATATCTTTGTAACCGTCTTTATCATTTAGCAAGGTGAGGGGAGGGGAAGCTACTTTTCCAATTTGAGTATTTCTTTAATTTTTTAAAAATGAAATCGTCATGTTTCGTGATGCTTTCAAAAATGCTTTCTGCATTTACTTAGGTTGTCTTTGTCCGATTTTGAAATTTATTGAATGATTTGTTTCACGCAAGTGTGATCAGACAGCAAAATCAGGCGATACCTGTAAGGGTGAAAAATGTTTTTGATAGCTGGGTATGCGCAGTACTAATTTTGAATTTAATTTCAGTGCCCTAGTAAAAGTGATTGTCACTATGTTGCTTTTCAACGGCCAATCAAAATCACAACAATTTCTTAGATGAGATATTTATCTTAAAAGTCTGATTGACTTTTGTATTCTAGCTACTTTCAGGTTGTGTGTATCAATAAATCAGTCAATTTTTATGTGTGTTTTATGTTGTTTCTGATCAGAAACAACATGAGCTGAAAACGACAAACGACACCGAGGCTTGCGTTGTCCCACATCTCCTTTTAACTTTCTCCAACCAGGTGGGCTCTTTCTTCATGATCAATTTGTGCCTCGTGGTCATCGCCACCCAGTTTTCTGAGACAAAGCAAAGAGAGAACGCCCTGATGAGGGAGCAGCGTGCCCGCTATATGTCGAATGACTCGACTCTGGCCAGTTACAGTGAGCCAGGCTCGTGCTATGAGGAGATGCTACGATACATTAGCCATCTATACAGGAAGTTCAGGCGCCGGCTGCAGAGGATGTACTATGGATGGCACAGGTATGGTGTAGGCTTCTTCCTGTTTCTAAATGAAATTCATTCGAGTCGTGAAGTAGACAACATTATTTCAGTTTGTTCAAGTAACTGGTTTGATTTACAAAGCTCACTGTTTCCATTATCATGGAAACAGGAAGCTAACAACCGTTTAGCTAGGCTCCATGATCCAACCACCAGTTCTAGCGAAACTTTTTTCCATCTTCAGTCTTGATTAAGAGTTGTCGACAAGAACACATGAAAGCACAGGCCAAGTTTAGTACTGTTTTTTTTAATTTTACTGAAATATAATGTAATTAAATCCAAGCTTTTTACTCCTTTCATTCATCAACAGGTGGAAGTTTCTTTCTCCATGATCTCTAATGTATTTTTTTTCTCTTTCGATCAGCAAACGACGCAAAAAGGTGAACCCTAACGGCAGCGGGATCGGCAGTAATAGTGGTGGAAATGGACACGGCCTAGGTTCCAGCAGGGGATCGGGACCTGGCACTGCACTGTGGCTGCGGCCAATATACAACCTCCTGCAGCACCATCAGCACCAACACTGTCACCTCAGCAACGGCGGGCAGCACACGGCGAACGCCACAGTCGCCGACCACACGGACCAGAAAGGCCACGCTGAAGGGGTGGAGGCGCTGGAGATGAAGACCCTTTCTGTTCCGAGGGGAAGTACAAACGGAAGCGGAAGCGGCAGCGGCGACGGTCCTGCCGTCGTCTCTCAGGGAATGGGAGCGCTGCTCGGGCGACTGAACGGGGGCATGAACTATCCCACCATTCTGCCGTCTTTCGTGTGCAGCTACAGCAGTAAAACGCCACCTCCCCACTCGAAGCAGTGCGGGCGCAGTCCGGAGCAACACCCGCTGAACCACCCGGCGTCCGAGCACACAGAGCAGCTGAACAAGCTTTACCAGCTCATGGGGCAGCACAGTAAGAAAAGAAACACACACACGCACACGCACACACCCACACACACACACACACACACAATGTAGCCATATATGCAAAAAAGAAATAATGCATTGATAAAAGGTTGGAATTAACTTTATAAACACTTTCTTCTTTAAATACATTCTTCATTTTTCCCCTCTCTCGGGGCTTGTTTTCACCTGAGATATGTATCACGTCACAGCCACAAATTTAAGTGTTCTGAAGGTTCTGTCATCTCAATCACACTTAATGTACATCAATCCTCTTTGAGTCTGAACAGAGGCAGACCGTGTGCTTTTTCGCGCGGGCCACTTAGAGCTGCGACAAGAAATCCATGTCCGGAGTGATACAGTGATCAGTTCAGAGAGGTGGATAAAAGGCTTGGGTCAACACAGTGTACTGAACGTATCAGAGACTTGGGAAATTAGCACAAGCAGGTATGCATCGGTATCTACAAAAAAATAACACAAAAAAAGAAAACAAAGGAGGATGAAAGAGAAGAGGTTCAAAGGAGAAGCATAAAGTATTAAAAATGAGGTATCCAGGGAGAGAGACCACAAGAAGAGGGCATAGAGAGAAAAATAAATTAGATTAGTAAAAAAACAAAAGCTCTCAGGAGACAGCGTGAAGAAGAGGAAAAACGATGGAGAACAACCACTGTGTGTTACATAAGAACATTAAAAAAAAAAAAAGGCAGAGGAGACATGATAGACTTGTCTGTTCATGTCCTGATGGGGTGAGACTGCCAGTGACGACCCGCTCGTTCTCACACTGCTGACTGCTGACACTCTAAACGTGATTAAGTTTGCAGAGATTAGTGCCTGGCGGAAGAGAGCCGTTATTTTGTGGCGTGTGATAGTTTCAAGTAAGATATTAGTGACGAAGGGGAAAGGGCAGAAACACCAGGGGCTGAAACACATCAGCAGTTCCAGTGTGTTTTTTGCGCTTTTCCTCAACATCCTAGGGATGTTGAGGAAAGGGATCATGGGAAAGTCAATTCAGACTAAGTAGTTGCTGTTTCGTGAGGCTGGCCTGAAAGAGGAGTCACCTTTAAAGCAATGCATCCTCTTTTTGTGTGTGTTTATGCCATGCGAACTATATCAGCAAAACATATATCGGTAAAAATCTTTGAGGATTTCCAGTCTGATTAGCTTGTCTGATCAGCTGCTCGCTTCTAAGCTCTGCAGGATGGGATCCATGAAACTGGAGGTTATGCCACCCATTTGTAGTGATTGAGGAGTCTGTCCATTGCGGTTTAAGGGTAAGCAGTGGCTTCATGGAAACCATAAAACTCTAAATATATGTTGTAAAACCAGCAGCAGTCAATCCAGATATCATACCCACTGATAATGGCAAACTTTTGCATCCGTCTCCAGTACAGAGTTTTTGTGTGCTCTGTGTAACATCAACAGGAGGCTTGGTACAAAGTGAAAGGTGTGTTAGTTAATTTCAGTCACCTGTTTGGTAACACGTTTTGCCTCATCGAATTTTTCTTATGTGATCTCCTTCGCCGTATCCACTTGCCCAGCTAGCGAGATGAACTCGTTAAATCTGCCGACGCAGCACTTTGACGACTCGCTCAAGAAATATACAAACTGCAAATTTTGCTGACGGAACAACTTTTATTCTCTATTACAATAGTTTCAGCACACAGACTGTATTAACAGCAGCAATGAGAAGCATGCATGTTTTCAGCCCCCCTCAGCCCCACGCACACACACACGCATTCTGGGTCTTTTCTCAGTTTGTAAATTCTTTACTTTTGCTAAACCATCTCCAACCCGAACCCTTCCGAGAAGCACTTACTCTGGCTCTGAAATGTAAAACTAACCAAACAAGGCAACATTCTAGGATTCTAGGAAACATAATTTCAGGTGGCATGTCCATTCTTTCAAGATTTTTGATTCAAACTAGAACAATACATCAATTGTCAGCAGCTAAAACTTTGACTACTGACAGACTTTAAAATATGGTGCAGATTCTTGCTACACTATTTATCTCAGGCAGCATTCTGAAAAAAAAAATAAATTACCTGCTGTTTAAGCTGCTTTTAAAGAGCTGATGTTTCCAGTCGCTAAGCTCGGCTTCTGTTCGTTTTCAGCTGTGCTTTGCATTTTCTCCACACTGATTTTAAGTCAGAGAACAGAAGGTGAGTGCGGATACCCAGACTGATGATGAAGGATGAACTTGCAGTGCTTACCGTGACGGCTAGTGTCTGTTGGCTCTGTGTGGGAGGAACCCCCCCCCCCCAAAAAAAAGTCCTAATTAAGGTGCTTACTTAGGCTGACTGCACCCAGTAATCAAAAGACAACATTTACCAGGAAGGGACTAAAACAACAATATCATCAA
>NW_006800232.1:240710-277824 GCF_000485575.1 Poecilia formosa
AAAAGTCCTAATTAAGGTGCTTACTTAGGCTGACTGCACCCAGTAATCAAAAGACAACATTTACCAGGAAGGGACTAAAACAACAATATCATCAAGGGCCACGCCCCCTCTCCCAATCTACAAACGCCCCCTTTTGATTTTGCAAGGCATCACGACACTTGAGACACTGAAAGTTGGAAGAAAGATTCGATTTCTGACAAAAAAAAAACAAAACAAAAAACTTTAATTTCAGCTGTACAGATTTGACAGAGATTTCACTAGATATTCTACATCAGGATCTGGGAGGGTTTTTGCAACGGAACAGTGAAGATTCAGGTTTTGTTAGAATGTCAAACCACATATGGCTACTTGGAGATATTGCAGCAGCAATACTTATTAGCCGATGGTATTCCTCTATGTGGTCATAACTGGGTTTTTAACAGGACAACAATGCAGTTCACAATGACCGTCAGACATATGGTTCGTTCTAAGAATTTCTTTTGGGGTGTTTGGGAGTATGTTTTTTTTTACAGTTTTTTGATCATCTAATGAACAGCCTGGATCTTCGGCCTTTGTTTTCAATAATTCGCCTGCTCTGTTCTGTTGTTGGTCTTCTTTCTGTGTTGCGAAGCTCATGTTGCAACCTGGTCACAATCAATCAAGCAGCAAGAAAGATGAATAGTTGAATTTTCAACTCCAGTTTTGAGATTTTAAACAGGGCTGTACCGCCCGCTTCAAAACTTTTGATAGCAGTAAAGCAAGCAACATTTCACTTCAAGATTTTATCGTTCACTCTGAGGATACTGGCTGATACTGGCATCCACTTTCCCTTCCACAACTGCTGATTAATGGGTGGCTGTGGAATAAAGGCCACTAATGCCACAGAATAAATATATATATTGTTGTACATTAAGGCCACTTGTGCCTAAGTAATAAAAGTCGGTATTTTTTAATTTGCTAACTTTAAGTACCAAATAGACTGTTTAACCTTCAAAATGTAAATCAGATTATTTTTAAACAGCTATTGCCAGCAGTACTCATACACAAATATAAATAACTAAAGATCCAAAGAGCCCACAGGATGAAAACAGCCAGAAACATTCCTTCGGCAGAGTTCTGACCATTCCTATCACTTTCTGTCTAAAGGTCGCCAGAGGCTGTTGATCCAGCTGGCAGGCGTCGTGCCCAGCCCTCTGCTTTTGGAGCTACTTAGCTGCCCTCTGTGTGCCCGCAGCCTTGAGACCCTGGAACTGGAACTAGGAGACCTGGAGGGGGGCAAAGGAGAAGCTGATGGACTACGCGACTTCCAGCAGGTCAGGATTAGGTGCCGATACTGTCGGAAACGTAGTAAACTTGGATAACGTGTTGGTTTGTTTCTAGCATGTACGCTTGTGTATTTCTGATCACCGTTTCATGTATTTTTAAAGCATTGGTAATCACTGAATATTCAGCACACGTTGGCGTCATGAAACGTCTACCTTCCAGGGGGGCGATCTACGGGGAATCAGAAGTCTGTTCCGGCGCCGGGGGGTTGTTGCGTGCAGGAACGGAGCTGTGCAGGCCTGGAGAGACTTCAGGGAAAAGTTGAGGAGAATAGTGGAGAGTAAATACTTCAACCGGGGGATTATGATCGCCATCCTCGTCAATACCCTCAGCATGGGAATAGAGTACCACGAACAGGTGAGATTCACATTGTGTTTCTGCGCGACATATTGTCTGTAAGTTGCATTTGTTTGTCTGAAACCAGGGTGGACGGGTCACTAAACCGTTCAACTTTATTTGTATGCTCGGAACAGAAATGATGACCAAAGTGCTTGACGGCAAGTTACAAAAAGAAAAGAGGAAAAGAATAAAAGAAAAATAATAAAAGAACACATTATAAAGTTTTTTTAATGTTTCTTTTCATATTAGGGAGTACAGATGTGTTTTAGATGAGTCTTAACATCAAAACAAACTTAGTTTAGCACCATTCTTCACTAAACTTTTCCTCTTTCTCATACATAAAAACACCTTGACATGAGTTAGGTGTCAGGTTCCTGGCTTGTGCTCTTTTTTTTATTATTCCTTCTGGCTTACACTTGGATTGTGCGGGTCCTCGGATGTGATTCACGCCGGGTTTTGATTTTTAAAATTTTTTTTCTCCTCTTTGCTGTCCTCGCCTCAGTCTCCTTCAGTTTTCTCTCACGGCAAAACGTGTGCACTTTTGTCTTTGTGATGTAAACATGGGGAAAGACTGGGAGAGCCGTTGCCTTTTTAGGGCAATACTACATCCATGTAAACACAGTGAAGTGTTATTTATGAGCTCCTTCTCACTGTAGCGCCCCTCTACCTCCATTTGTGACACCTAGCCAATTTTTTTTTTCAGCCTCACATTGTAAATCTGTGTCCATAGAGGCTCTATGAATGTAGGAGACCTTGAACTGATGGCGTGTCGAGTTAGTGTGTTTTGGTTGTGTATATCAGACTGACTCAAACTTAGAGGTAGACTTGTTTTTTTTTGTTGTTTTTTATTATTTCACTGTAAGTCAATACTGTGTAAGCATTTTTCAAAGCTAATAATCTTGCCATTTTCAATCTAAGAAGTTCTCTTTAGTGAGAAATTATCAAATAAAAAAATTTAAAAAATTCACAGTGGAGTTTATTTTGTTTTGTTTTCCACAGGTAGGGCGCATTAAATTGCATCCTAATTTTAGCATCAGTAGCCCCTAATGGCTCGCCACAGTAAGAGTATTTTATTCTTACACAAATTGTTTTAATTTATTCTTCTGTTAACATTTTTTGCATTTTTTGCATGGAGCATTTTTTGCTCCATGCTGCCAGAAGTTGTAGACTTCATGGATTTGGTAACCAAATGTTGTTCGCCAGCCTAACACACACCTTTTATTAGTAGATTTTGTCAAACTACATAAACAACTAAAGAGCTACTTCCTCTCTTACTTCAAAATAAAACTCAAACATTGATAGAGGGTGGTAAGATTTATCTATGACTCATATTAACCTTGTTTTACCAGACAAATTAAATCTTTCCAGAGGCAGACGTAACTTTAAAATGTCAAACATTTAAAGTTTAAACGAGCTTGTGTGCTCAAATGTAGTGTCTTCAATTTACACCACTTCTAGTAAGTGTCATATTGATACCAAATATGACATTTTATTGTCAATAAGTCTGATTTGTTGAGGGATACAGTCTATTGTGATGGTATTGATGATGTAATTATATTGCGATTAAATCCAAAGGAAAACTTAAAAAAAAAGAACCAGAAAAAATATTAGATAACTGACTTGATATAAATTTGCACACAACAAATTGTTGTTCCTGTCTTAGACTGATGTGCCTCTTTGTGTTTGTCCCATAAGCCAAAATACATGATCAACATCACAACTCTTTGCTTTGCAACAAAAGCCGGATGTGTGGGTGTGAATCTCTCATCTTGTTCTGATTTTCATCTTTATATCCAAAAAGCAAGGTCAAATTCAGAGCTGTTTAAGATGATTAATATTCAAAATCTAACCTCTTGTGCACTGGTAACAGTGTTGTGTTTAGACGCACCGTTGTGTATGAAAGTGCTTGTCTAATAAAGACAGTTTAGAATCATTACCTGAGGGAACATAGTACTAAATGAAATGATGCTGGTGTTAATATAATAGCACAATCTCTAAATCCTGCTTTTCTGATCCTTAAACTACTCCAGAATTGCTTTTTGTGCAGTGTTGTCTTTTTTTTTTACCAGGCCAGGAGGTGGAAATTAGTTTTCCCCAAATAGTTCTGGATCTTAAAAAAAAAATAAAGAAAATCAGCTAAACAACTCAAGCATTGATGTGTCATTATCTTCAGCTCACATGTTTGTGCCTTTTCAGCTGTTTTGCATTGATTTGACCTACTTTGTGAGCCATAGTTTTGTCACTGAATGGACTGTAAAGTGCCATTTGAAGATGAATATACATAAGTCCACTCAAACTGCTATTTGGAGTGGGGGGGGTGCATTTTACTACCAAGAAAACCAGCAGTCCTCATAGATTTGGTTGGTACTGTCATTTATGTGTAATTTAACACACAAGTAAAAAAAAAAAAAAAAGAAAAAAATGAAAGAAAAAGTATTTCTTTGGCGTTAAGCTGAGGCTGTGTTGCTGTTGCTGTGGTCCTACAGTTCACAACAACAATAATAATAATATTACCGCCACATTTTATTTGTCTGGACTTTTAATAAAACTGAGACACTTTTCAAGGATGAAGCAATTATATAACATGAGCATGAATAAAAGCATTACCACTAACGACAAGTGAAGCACAGACACAGATTCAAACGTTACTGTATGTGGAAGCTCTGATATTAAAATCTGTCTGATCCGTTCAAAGAAACGGCCAACATGTTAACGACTTTCTGGCCAGGCCACCCAGACTCCTGGCCAGATACATTTATGTGCCTTTTGCAGCAAGACGGAGTGACTGCAGGGGCGACTAAGGACACATTAGCGAGAAACTTCAGAGCCAACCGGAGAGCTTACAGGCGGTTTAAAGCTTCACCTTGAGTGTTCGTTCTCTTCTTGGAACTAGTGCTCGACCTGTATCCATTTAATATGGCCTATCACTGTTTTTGAGTGGCAGAATCTGCAGGGGAATCAAAAATTGCCTGATGTAAAAGTGAGGGGAGATGCCCTCCTCTGCCCTGACCCTAAAATTATGGTTATGCTACTGTGTCACGTTCCCGTTTCGGAAACCAGTTCGATTTTGTGTTGCCGTTCGCCATCAGTGACGCTGCGCTCCGCAGCACACAATTCGCAACGCTGCTCGTTTCCACGCAGCTTATGAAGAATCCAAATGTTTATCCAGTTAATCATATCGCGTATATATTTTCAGGGTGATGGAGGAACAGAATTACCCATGGGACTAAAAGGGTAATTCTGATCTGTCATAATAGGATTTTTGTAAATTAATCCCTTCCGCTTTAGTCTTAAACATTTTCCATCTCCTTTTCTGTCTCCACTGGTCTGGACTCGGCATCGCCAAGCGCAAGGAGCAGAGTTTGTTGATCCCCACATGAAAAGAAATGCAATATCTTTTAATGAGTCTCCCTTGCGTGACATGAGATGATTTATTTTTTTATTTTATTTTTTTTTTGGATCTCAGGCTTCAGGGCTTCACCCACTTTGGGGCAGAAAGCAGAGTTTAAGAATTTATGATTAAGAAAGATTCAGTCATATGGGGATCATAATTATTCATTACATGTAAATTTTTGGGACTGCATAAAGCTCGTTGCCAAGAGCCGATGATACTGTCCAGCTGAAAAACTGGAGGCAAAATATGAGAAGCAAAAGAGATCAAAATGATGCAACTGAAATTTCTGCAGAAGTGGGTTCTTAAAAATATATTTGTACAGTTTGAGCTGTTCTCACTGCTTGCAATGTTGAATGTGCTTCAATTTTCTATATGTATAAATGAACCTTCCTGTACTGAATATATATCCAAATATAAAACAAAAAGGACAATGTGCTGTAAACATTTAATACATTTAGAAAATGTCCAAGTCCAACATTTTAGCTTTGCAGCTGTTTGTCACCCCTCTATTGTGTCATACATGTTATTTAATAACTAATTTCTTTGTTATCGCTTGTACTTTTTACTTAAGAAACAACCAAATTTTTCTGTAATAAGTTTTTTGCTATACATCTTGTGTGTTAGGGCATACTCCTTTCCATTTTTTCAGCTACGTAGGTTAATATCTCAATGTTTTTTTTGTGTGTGTGTGTGTGTGTGCTTTTTCTTAAAGCAAAAGTGTAAACAAATTTGTTACCACTAATTACGAGAAACTATTCCAAAACCTTTACCTCAAGCCACGCATGGTTCCATAATGCATTTAGCTGAGTCAAAAATTGCTGAATTTTCCATAAAAGAATTGAATGCATGCTTTATGGGGGGCAGAAGGAGGCTCAGTCAAATCTTTTTCTGGATCATTGACCATACTGTGAGGTGAGCGCAGTAAATCAGCAGTGATGCATCGGTGCGGTTGGAACTCTTCGACTGATGTGGCCTGACCGCAGCTCTGAACTTGATTGATAATTTCTCTGTTCAGGTCACAAGGAGCCAAAAGAGTTTTAGAGTTTAGCAATAAAAGATAATTTTTTTGTTTTTTTTGTTTTGTTTTTTTTGCTTGGTTTTTGTCTGTTTCATTCTTTTTCCTCTCGACTCTGCTTTTTACTTTTAATCTCTTTCTCTCCTTCTCTCCCCCTCCAGCCCAAAGAATTGACTGATGTGTTGGAGATTAGCAACATTGTTTTCACCAGCATGTTTGTGCTGGAGATGGGCTTCATGCTGCTGGCATTTGGGTTGTTTGGATACATCAGAAACCCTTACAACATCTTTGACAGCATCATCGTCATCATAAGGTAATGTTGCTCCGTAATAACTTCCTAATCTTGATTTTACAGATTTTTAAATGTATTCACTTGTTCATTTCAGAGACGAGCTGTTTTTATTTATTTTTTTTTTTTTATTATTTTGTTTTGTTTTTGTTTTGTTTGTGTTTCTCAGTGTGTGGGAGATAATAGGTCAAGCGGACGGAGGGTTGTCGGTCCTGCGGACGTTTCGCCTGTTGCGAGTCCTGAAGCTCGTACGCTTTCTGCCTGCCCTGAGGAGGCAGCTGGTGGTGCTGATGAAGACCATGGACAACGTGGCCACCTTCTGCATGCTGCTGATGCTCTTCATCTTCACCTTCAGGTGCAGAAACGGGGAAATCTGCTGTCCCTTCTGCTTGTTTGTCCATGCATTGATGCCGTTGCTTTCTTGAAAGATTGTTGGAATGCGTGCTGTTATTTCCAGACAGCACGGTCCCTGAACACCTCAATTAGGAAATTCCACTGGTTTTGAATGAGTACATTGTTAAGTTTGGTTCAATATCATTCCCAGATCCAAGTTTTGAACATATGTGGTAAATAAAACAGAGTTTAAGGAGCCACCATCATCCTTGTGAACTATTATAATACACAACTAATATGCTTGCAAACAGTAATGCCTGAGATTGTCATTGTAAAACTGAAGGTAGCCCAAGTATGATCAAGTCGAGAAGAATAACAAAATTGCTAAAAAGCTATGAAATCTCAACCGTCTACAGCCGAATCAGCTCACAGAGTATCCACAGCACGTCCGAGTCTGACAGGGATAACATTATTTATGTTAAAGTCTCAGAAGATTTTTGAAAAATCCATATTTTACGTTTGTGATGGTAAGACAAAAAATAAAATTTTGTCTGAAATCCACCCATAACAACCAGTCAGTGAGCGGGATAGCTGGTTTAGAGAGTTAGTGACCCCCAACATGCCATCTTTTGCTCCAGTTCTCTAACCAAGTGAGGCTTAAAGGGTTTTTTAAGAATCCAACTCATTCTGTTTGGACAAGAGGAACATGGATCCTTATCCAGGCTAGTGACATGTGGCTAAGAGGAAGAGGTTTTCTGTGTCACATCATTACCATGAGGAAACTGAAAGTCATAGATTACAAATCGGAAGTTTCTAAAAACTCTGGTCAAGTGTTTTAAGCAAATTTATTTTAAAAGGAACTTAAGGGTGTTAACAATTGTTCCACCTTGTATTTTGACATTTTTAGTGTGAGATCACTGAAAAAAAGATTAATTTATTTCGATTGGATTCCTCTGTTTTAGCGGTGCCATCAACATTGTCTGCTCCTTTGCATTCAGAGGGTCTTTAATGCATTTCTTGTGTTTCCGCAGTATACTCGGCATGCATCTCTTCGGATGTAAATTCAGTCAAAGAATGGAGAACGGAGACACCATTCCTGATCGCAAAAACTTTGACTCGCTTCTCTGGGCCATTGTCACTGTATTCCAGGTGAGTTTTTCTATTTCCCTTGTGTTTACTCCTCTGTTTTAGGCAATTTTTTATTTTTTATTTTTTTTCTGAATTTCATTCTTAACATAACATTGAGGATAATGACACCAGCTTCAGCCAGGATCTTCACAAGATAGATCCTTGTGAAGATCCATCTTGACAAGGATAGATCTTCCTTGTCAAGATAGTTTTACCTATCTTGACAATTTTTGTTCTCCCTTTGTGTAAAAGGACATCTGAACTTTCTTTACCAATTTGTAATCTAAGTGTTTGTAGCTTCTTGGTTTGTATGATTTAATGAAAAGTTATTTTTCCTCATTTTACTGGTAAATAAAAATAATTTTGGATCTGATCTAATCAAGAAACCTTTAGTCTGATTTATTGTCAGTGAGGGGAAAAATGTCTTTTTTTTTATAGAGTATTTACATGTCTATCTTTAGTTATGCATTACCCAATTGGCTAGTTATCTTGATCGCTCTTTAAAATAATTCTCAAACATTGCAGTGAGTTTTTCCTAATCTCAAAGAAATGGAAATAGCTAAATAAAGCAGCAGAGTGTTTGCACAGTAAACACACAAGAAACACAGTAGGAACATCGTGTGTCCACCCTTTGTTTTACTTAGGCATCCCACATGTCAATACAACTCCAAAGGGTCTTTATATGCATGTGAAATTGCCCCAAGCCTGCTTTGAAATGCAAAAGCTGTATCTAATTGCACGCGGCATCTATCCCTCAACATGATTTCTATTTTTTGCTCCACCTCCCCGCGGAGACATTGTTCAATTGCTCCAGATCCATTTTTCTGTTTCTGCACGGGATGCGTCAGCAGAAGGGTGGAAGGCACATTGCAGTGGACTCTCTTTGGTGCTGAAGAGGCATTTTATCCACCGCCAGCTGTCATTTGAGAAAGTTCCACTCGCTTCGTACTTTGTACACTTTTACTATAGTTATTAAGGTGTGCGAGCAGAAAAAAAAAAACGAAAACCCACACAGATCTGTGCAGAGATGCGTATCGTAGTTCACAGAAGCTGCACAGAGGGACTCTGCCTTTTAGCCCAGAGTGGTAAACGAGTAGGCAGAGCCAGCCTACATGAACGCCGTGTGCAGATTTGGACTCTTCCGTCAGTCATGTTCATCCAACTGCAGGCACAGAAAGGCAGACGTTTACATCCGGCTGCTTCCTCTTGTCGCGACTTGCAGTCCAATAGGTTCCTTAAATTAGATTATTGTTCCGATGTAAGTAGCTCGTTACTGGGCTTTATAAAGCATATAATCGATTCATGTGCTGTTTAACATATTGGCTCGTGCTGCTTTTATTCCTCAACTCACTACTCCTTGCCTTTTAATTACACGTCCTTCTTCTGTCCTCTTTTATTTCTGCTGTCATCCATCTCTTCTCCTCCACTTCCCCTCCGTCTTCATCCCTAAATCTCTGTCTGTGTTTTTTTTGTTTTTGTTTTTTTTTAATCCACACTCCAGATCCTTACCCAGGAGGACTGGAACGTGGTGCTGTACAACGGCATGGCTTCTACCTCTCCATGGGCGGCTCTCTACTTCGTTGCTCTCATGACGTTTGGCAATTATGTGCTCTTCAATTTATTGGTCGCCATCTTGGTCGAAGGCTTCCAGGCTGAGGTGAGAATGACTCTGTTGTTTTTTTCTGACTGTGTTGATGGGCTGAACTGTATTTCACTGATCACTGTCTAAAATGCACAGATTAGCACCGTGGGTTAGCCCCTACTTCTCGTGACCTGCATTAAAATGCAGGAAATTAAGTTCTGGAGTGAGATAAAAATAGCATAACCCTCACTGTATAGTCTAGTCTATTGTTAGGCGACACATGGATTACAATAATATAAATTATGTTCAGGGTGCAACTGATGCATAATTTATCATTTATCTGGTGCTTTTCCATTCTGTCATGTCTGGAGTTTGTTGTTTTTCTTTGTTGTGGTGTCAGGGTTAATCCAAAAAAAGCATTGCTTCCATATTTTGTGGCTATTTTTTTTATTTTATTTTATTTAATTTTTTGTAGATTTCTACAATGGTAATCTTATTTGGCCCCGTTTCTTACACTGGATAGAAAAAAACATAAAACCAACTGTTGTTCCTGTCAAAAGACAATAGGCCCAGGCTTTTTCTACAATATAGTGAAAAATCAAAAATCCGAGTCAGCAACTCGTACATGGCTTCATTTTCTATGTACATAATTGTGTCTTATAGGGTGATGCCAACCGATCAGAGTCAGACGATGAAAAGAAATCCGACAATTTTGACGAGGACGACAAAGTTGAACAACTCAGAGACACGGGTAGATAAAATAAAACTCCAAAACATTCTAATCATCAGGCGCTTTATTTTCCTGAAGCTGATTGATTTGAAATAAGTATTCGACTAATAATCTAGTAATCTTTATCCATAGAGCTTAAGATGTACTCTCTGATGATGACCTCCAATGGTCACATTGACCCTCGTGGCACTATGGCTCCTCCCATAATAATGCACACAGCCGCCACTCCCATGCCAACGCCGAAGAGCTCCCTGGGGCCCGAGTCCATCTTAGAGGAGGAGCTCATGTACAGAGAAGGGATAACTCAGCATGGAGAAGCTGGACTGGGTGTTTCTGAGACGGGGAGCGGCCGCGCGGAGTCTCGGCGTGGAAGCTCGGCGTCCATGGACCCAGCAACCTATGACCAGCATTCCTTAGTAAGTAATTTCAACGCTTTCACTGATGTTACGGGGATATAAAATCATTTTAATGGAACATAAAGGTTCACAACAAAAAAGAAAAGTTAACATTTTAATTGGGCATTTAGCCAACATGCAAGATCTCTCGAGATGTTCCACCGTTCACTGCTTTCATAGTGGCGGTGAGATGTTTTCCAGCCCTAAATATCCCTGATGGGCAACTAAAATGGAGACCTGGCGACTGCACAGGGCATCAACCATGAAAGGGCGGAGACGAACCATATCAGCCATGTCGGCAAATTGGTCCCCACAGCATATGAGAGACACCGAATTCCCATCATTTAAGTTCCCTCCGTTGTTTCTGCACATGTTAGTTTTTTACTTTAACAAAAGAAGACATGTGCTATTCTTGGATAACTTTTCATCCGGATTCACTGTAGTTTATTGAAAATATGTTTGAGAGTTTTGATCAATTTTGGAGAAAAAGTCTGAACCTGTAGTGTTTTTTTTTTTTTGTTTTTTTTTTTTTGTTTTTTTTACCGATAAATATTGAACTGCAGGATCTCAGCAATATATCCAGTCCGGTGTGTCAACACAAGACTCGACTCGCTCACAGACTTCCATCTAATGCAGTCTAAAAAACTACTAGATTTTTTTTTTTAATTAGCTTTCCTTCACAGCTGACTGACCACTTGTGACAACAGTGGGGGCCTAACACTTCTGGTGCTTGGTACTGTTGGGGAAAACTCTTAATTTTGTTTTGAGGTTAAATCACAGCTGAGATAGAAATACACCGGTTTATCATGCTTCTCCACTGTACACTTGACAATAATATTATTGTCTCAATGCGTAATGAAAACATATTCAACCAAACATTTTAAGTATTTGTGATCCAACCAAGCACAAAAAGAAGACATTTAACCTAAAACAGTTGCAACAACGACTCTACCTGTAATGTTTTTAGAACAGTTTGATTGTGACGCTATCGTCAAGCATCTTATTTTAGAAAATACCGGATCTAAATACTGAGCCCTTTCTCCCCCCTCACCCCCCGCAGACTCTCTCAAGCCCTGGACGGCGCTCCCCTCTCCCTCTCCGTGGTTCCATCAGCTCATGGGGAAGCCGCCGCTCCAGCTGGAACAGTCTAGGGAGGGCGCCGAGCCTCAAAAGGCGAGACACCAGCGGAGAGAGGGAAAGTTTGCTGTCCGGAGAAGGCGGCGAGGAGGAAGAGTGCCAAGATCAACAAGAGGAAGCTGGGGTAAACAGCAGAGTGAAGCCGGAGTCCCTGGAACCGCTGCAGGCGTCTTCTCTCTGCCCTACCATAATAGCAGAGTATGGCGACTGCAATGGGAGGACTGCAACATACGACCCAAACGGAAACTCGGACCCCAAAGACGACTTCACGTCAGAGGACGACTTAGACGAAGATGTAAGTTATCGTGACTCCCCTGCTTATGAAATAATGTATATATTTGGGAATCAGCAGTAAGATTTGAGCAGTTTTGAAAGGTCTTACCTCTGGGCCCAACCCTTCATTTACTTGTTTGCAGTTAAGTGCACATTTCCAAATCTGATTTTTTTCTTGTTAAAACAAAAGGAGATTAATGTTGTCTCTCAAGCTGAACACAGACCTAACACTCGTGAAAAGGTTTGACATTGTCAAGTTTTCAGAAAATCAAATTCAACAGTTCCTGATGGTGGAGGGGGGGGGATAGTTTAGGTTTGTCATCCAAAAGATGTAATTAAGTGACTCTTCTGAGTACTAAAGTTTTCTACAGTCACATGTGAGACTGGTGGTGTGACAGCTGGGCCTTGTCTACAATTTGGCCTTTCATCATTGTTCATTTGGGAGTTCCAAACATATGAAGCCTTTTGAAAGTGTGAAATTTGTTCTAGTTTTGTCACGGCATAAGAAAACATTCTTCTTTATTTGTAACAGCTTTTAAAAATAATGAACCGTTTACCTGCATTTCACAGTTATGCACTACTTGTAACTATCGTGTATCTCTAGCACATTTGGTTGTTGTATGACAAGTAGGTGCGTAAATGTATTTCAAGAGAAAATGTCCTGTAGTCTGGAGTATAAAGGAAGCAATTAGAGAGCTGGAGTGACCCAGTTAAACTCTAAGTGAATATTATAGAATGGATCGGGACTTTACGGCGTATTCGCATCAATCTGTAACCCCAAATAATAATAATCCTGAAAGACTGTGGTTAAAAAAAAAAGTAGGAACAAGACTTGCAGGTTTTACAAGTCTATAGATTATACCTAAAAGCCAATATTTCATGAACCTCCCTCTGCGTTTTGTCCTGGTGAGTAGCATCAGTATATAATGCTATAGGCTGTTCTTTTCACAGGCTGAAATTTCCTGAATGTAAGATCTACATCGGTTCAAATGACTTGTTTTTTCTTTCACCACACCCACACTTCTCCACTTTTCTTTTGCCTTCTAACCCTGTTCTCTCGATCTCTTCTGATTCGCTCTGCAATGTGTGTGTGTGTGTGTGAGCGTGTGTGTGTGTGTTTATGACGCAACGTCTACAGGGACGCTAATTGTCATGCTTTAATCGATTGACTTGGGCGATAATTGTTTTCTCACTCGGTTGAAAGCGGTCGAAAACGTTTGTGCAGGTCTGCTCGCGTGTTGAGGCTCTGTTTACTCCCTGGGTGGTTTCATGTGACCTGTGTTGTGACATTGCTCAGGGTTTGTTTTTTTTTTTTTTATTATTGACTCCAAATTGAGTTCATAATGCTATGAAATCCAGCGAAACAAAAGGCCTCTCCCCCCTGGGTACGCAC
Organism: Poecilia formosa; assembly: GCF_000485575.1. Lineage (NCBI taxonomy): Eukaryota > Metazoa > Chordata > Actinopteri > Cyprinodontiformes > Poeciliidae > Poecilia > Poecilia formosa. The sequence continues at coordinate 254,021 of NW_006800232.1, forward strand.
TGAACTGAATGCAGCTTATTGCAGGCGGCGTATAGATGTACGGGTGTGGTTGTGTGTGGATTGTGTTAATCTGTGCATAAGATGCGCTAAGTGAGACGTGAGCAGGATGTTCTAGGCGAGCGTCGGTGTCAGAGACTTCAGTCATTTTTGTTTTTGTTTTTTTTTTAATCTGCACGTTTACTAGAGCACGCACACACACACACACACACACACACAAACGGAAGACACTCTCAGAGGTACACATGCTCACATAAGTGCCTGTGTGCCCAAAAAGCAGAGTCTGGGAGGCTTGACTCTGGGCTGTTTTTAATTAGAATCCTAAAGCACAGAAGCTGTGGACCTAAGCTTTCTTCTGTTTGTTTTACTGCAAACTTTAATGAGTTCTGCTCTGAGCTTCTGCACTTGCTGAGTTGGGAGTCCACCTGTTACGGTCCAATTATCTCCACCTTATTATGCAAGGAGACACATGTTTGTTGTTCCCCTAAAGACGTAAATGTGGACCGGCTAACATCGGCGGCACTCCGCAACAAGCTCTAGACACGAGTTTGTTTCTTAAATGTTTTATTTTTTTTTTTATGTCGTCTTTGCTGGAGCGACTTTACTTTGTATCACAGGACTCAGAGTTCATAGCAACATTTGGAAAAAAAAAAAAAAAAACAGTTTGTTTTTGTGAGCATGCTCTTAACGCAAAGTCCTTATTGAATTGTACAAGTCTGGATTCCTACATTTCACAGTTTTAAAAATGTATACCATCAAATATGTTTTTGGTGATGTAGACAACTTACACACTGTTAAAAAAAAGGAAGTAAGAGTAACACGTTAATCTGTTAAGAAAATATAAGTAGAGTTGACATATTTAGTTGGAAATACTTTTAAATATACTTATAAATGATTAAGCAGCTTTTTCAGTTAAGTTCAGCTCAATTCAAAAATGCCGTAATATTCTTGAAGGCAGAATAAATGTTGCAACCCAAACTGTCCTCATTTCTTCAAAGAGTAGATAATGAAAGCCGGGAGCAGGAGGATTTTCTAGGATTTTCACTGTTGTTGTATAACAGTCTTGTAAAGAGCATGCTCACGGTGGTCCAATATGTCCTTCCTTCTGTAAAGTATCCATCTATGTACAATCTTCTTCGGGGCTTCCAGAGCCCACTTTTTAAATCAGATTGTTAAAAGTCCCTTAGTCTAATGCCGCTACTCCAGCAGCTGACTGCACAAGAGATTTCTCTCTCCACAGCAGACTCACAGTTTCTGTTTCCTTAAGTTTCCTTCAGTACAATCTGCTCTGTCCCTTCTTGAATACGGCTTCACCGTGGCGTCTCCAGTCCAGCTTGTTGTTTCCACGAACACCATTGTATTTGTACTCTTTCATCGCCTCTACTTCTTTTCCATAATAAATACTGAATGACTCATTCCTGTTTCTCATGAAATCTACAGTTATCTCATGTGTTTTGTTCATGTACAAGATGAGATTGTTCCCACACTGTGCCACAAAGTGGTCAATTAGCTCTCTGTACTCAGACCATCTTTGATGGATCCCACAGCTGCAGTCATCCGAGGCGGAACCTACCGCCTTATACCGTTTCAGTCTGTCCAGCTTCCTCCTCATCTGACTTACTGGACACTCAGGAGGTTTGAGGAGAGCTTGTTTTGACCTGATCCCAATTCTAAAATCTGTATTTAATGCAGTAGACGTTTTCAAGCTTTCGGAACCATCAATTCACCAAATGTTTATCTTGTAACTCTTACAAGAGAAACAGTTACAAGAAACAGAGCAAATTCTTTATTATGGAGCAGACTTTAAAGCATCACTTGAAGTCCACTTTGCTTCAAGGATGAAAAATGGTGTTGCTTCCTCCACTGCAGCAGCACCTGTGGAAAAAAAACAAACAAACAAAACAAAACCATCAAAAGTCCCAGGGAAACAGAGCTGGAATTACATTTCTGCTAATCTACATTAAAGATTGCCCCTTTAAAAGTCTAACCGATCAAATAAAAGTCGTTGGACAGCACATAAGAAAAAAGTTCTGCTTGATCTTTGGATTACGTTGGGACTAGATAGTGGGAACGACTCCCTGAATCGTGTTGAGATTAATTGCAGTGGACTGAGGAAAACCAAAGTATTTCAAGAACATTACGCAAAGGTTAGATGAACATTTGGCGCAAACAAGGAGAACTTTTCAGAATACTCAAACCCGGGCCAGTCGATTACTCAAACAAGTCGAAAGTCAAGTTTTTTTGTTTTTTTTGACACACCGTTAGTTATGCACAGCGATTCAGTCTCTCGTCTGCGGCGTGTTCAAGTCAGGTCGAAGTGAGGGCTCGACCACATGCGGAGATTTTATTTGAAACTGTTTACATTTTTAGAAAATCCATCCAGAATCCACACATCACCAGAGAACTCATTCAGCTGTATCGCCACAGTTTTAAATCAAAACATCGCAAATGACAGCATAATCTATGTATTTTTCATTTTAGAAATGCAAGACAAATTCACTTAAAACAAATGTTTGATCCGTTTGTGCTGATTTATTGTAACTTCAGACAAAAATGTGATTGGGTAGAAGTCTTCCATGACGAGACGCAGAACGCCTCCTGATTGTCTGTTTGTAATTTCAGATTCCTTTCACTTCAAGTTGTGTTGACAAAACAATCGGGCTGTCACGCAATACTCTAAAATGGAGATTAATCAATAAAAGCCTTTGTTGGAGCTCAATCACCGTGCTGCTAACGGAGCTCGTTTAATAAGCAGTTTGCTTGCTGCCTTCTGAATTAGATGAAAATATTTAACAGTGGGCAGTAAACTGAACGAATGTGGTAGTAGTAAAAATTTTACAGTTTGCCATCATGACGCGAACTGCAGTTTAATAGAGATTGTAGCTGTGGTTTACAGCATGCAAGAGTCAATAACAAAGATGCTGGTGGCTTGCTGACAATTACATTTATATATATATATATATATATGTGTGTGTGTGTGTGTGTGTGTGCGTGTGTGCGTGTGTGTGTGTGTGTGTCCTCTCATTGCTACAGAGTCCTTTCTGCTACTGGGTCAGGAGGGAGCTCCACAACATGAAGCCCCGCTGGTGTAAGGAGCACGAGAGCTGGACGCTTTATTTGTTTGCACCGGAGAGCCCGTAAGACCTACACACTGCATGATTTCAAAGTTACATTTGATTCATTTTTCAAGCTCTAACTTATTTCCAAGTATCAATAATTGAAATATAATTGTGTAATTCATGGAGGCATGTTCCAGTTTTGTGATCTAATGGAATGATAATGTTGATGAGGTTTGATTGTAGCTTACAGTTCATATGTACATGATTTACTTATTTCCACATAATAATAATTATTTGTTGTACTAAAATCATGTATTGCGTTGTACTAAGCATTTCTCCATACTGGTTATTCTGGTTATTCTGACCTTGGTAACACTTTATTTGAGGGGGTGTGCATAAGACTGACATGATACTGTCAAAAACATGACATAACACCTGTCATGAACATAAAAGAGTCTTTGTGAATGTTTGACAGTTGTCATGAAATGTCATTTGGTAAATAATGACACTTTTAATGCAAAGTTGCACTAAAAGTCGAATTGAAAGTCCATTAAAAATGCCAACTTTCCATTAAATTATCATAATTTACAAAATCATGCAAAGTTGGCATTTTTAATGGACTTTCAATGCAACTTTTAGAGCAACTTTGCATTAAAAGTGTCATTATTTACCGAATGACATTTCATAACACCTGTCATGAAAATAAAGACTTCTTTATGTTCATGACAGGTGTTATGTCATGTTTATGACAGAGTCATGTCAGTCTTATGCACACCCCTTCAAATAAAGTGTCACCCTGACCTTTATGTAGCAACAACAGCCGAACAATAAGACCCACTTAATAAACTAAGAATATCTGCCTCTGCTGTAGGATCTGCACATGACTGTTTCCACACCAAAAATGCTTGCTTATTGTCATCACTTGTTGAAAGCATTTGGGTTGGAACAGTGTTACCATAAAAAGGAAGATGTTGCTTTAAGCTGAGCTGCGGTACTGTTCTCCGCTTCGTACCGGTGTAGAAATCGTGCGCCATGTTAGGAGTTTAACAAATGCCATGATGGAAAATGTATTTTTAAACCTCAAGACCACCTGAATCCGTTGGCGCAAGCAAAGCACCAGTCGGAGCTTTTGTGGCAAATCTCCAATAATTCATTTTTATAAATCTTTGACCTGCAGGTACCAACTTGAGTAATTTCTGATTCATTGTTAAGAACCGTTTTGGAAAAAAGAAGCTGAAACACACTGAACGTGTTTCTACCTTTACTGTCAGGAGGGTTTTTTTTTTCATTTTAGGGATACAGTTAACATTTGACGGAGAAGTCATTTTAAATTTCAAGATGCCTCTAACTCTAGAAATATAACATTTCTGATTAGCATACTTAAAGTGACATTACGGAAACAGCAGGCTGTGTTTGTTCTTCAAAAATTGTTATCTATGTCTTAGAAGACAAAAGTTGCAAACTTTGCTTTACACCTTTTAACCTTCCTGTTATCTGCTAAAAATCTGTTATAGGCGTAAAAGAGGCAAACCAGTCTCAGCTTGACGCTTTTTTTCTTCAATTTTTGTGCTTCCCTTAACTCAATAGTAAACTCCTGACAGAGGAACTTGTTAATAATAAATACCTGAAAAGCCGAGCTTTTAGTAAAATGATTAGAGAAAACATTTCATTTTTCAGCTTCAGAGCAGCTGATTATTTTTCAAGGTCGATCCAGACGATCGTCTGTTTCCAGTCACTGGCCAATGTCTCTGTTAATTTTGATAATCTGTATTTTTCTCAGATAGTTGTTGGCTTTGTCGTTTCCATTTCTAATTTTTGTTCAGCTTAGGTGAAGTTTCCTGTTGTCATTCTTCTGAACGTTTGGTTCATAGCTCAGAGCCGCAGCAGGTATTTTTATATATCGCTCTCTGTGTCTGTTTAGAGTCCGTGTGTGGTGCCAAGCTGTGATCACTCACAAATTGTTCGACCATGTGGTTCTGGTTTTCATCTTCCTCAACTGCATCACTATCGCTCTGGAGAGGCCTGATATACTGCCTCACAGCACGGTGAGTCACGGACAAACATGGCTTACATAATCACTTTTGTCCTCACACAGTCCACTTGTCTTTCTCAGACCAGAAATTTCACACACTTTTCTATTAGCCTCACTTTTGTCATACTTAAAGACATTCAAGTTGAGATATAAAACGAAAAAAGAAGTTGTTTTGATTTCAAATTTAGGTTTTATTTTACCACCTGACAAATAAATCTGTGAGCAGGGGTGAAGTTACTCAGGTAAAACTTTTTTTTTTTTCAGGTCCATCTTTTTATGTCACTATCAAAAAAAAAATGCAAAAGTTAAGTTGCGTATGTCCTTTATATACAAATCAAGGTGCCACAGTAGATGTTACTTCTAAGAAAAAAAAAACAGATTACATAAAAAAAAAGGCATGGCATGTATCAGTAGAGAACTTCTTATAATCTTTTTCATAAAACCCTTGAATTAGCAGTTTTAGCTAATTTGTTACATTTTATACCCTCTGAAAGAGAGAAAGTGTCTGCCTCTGAAAATTGAAGCCTTAGTCTTATAAACATCGCACGTCTTCTAAATGTGCAATCTTTTTTTCTTTTTTTTTACAAGCTGACACATATAAAGGGAACTCCTGCTGCTTTTAGTGCAGAATGTGTCATCATTACAAGCATCTTGTTTTGGTTAATGGGATTAACTTAGCTATACTTTGTTTAAGCATTGTGTTACTTTTTTTGTTGTTGTTTTTTTCTATTTAGGAGCGAGTATTTCTGAGTGTGTCCAACTATATTTTCACTGTGATCTTCCTAGCAGAGATGGCCATCAAGGTAAACAACAGCATCTTCACTTATATTTGCTTGATATTTTTTAATATCAAGCAAATATGGTGGGTGGGGGGTGGGGGGAACCCAGAGGGCTTAAATTGTGCTGCAGTAACTTCCTGCTGCTTTAACTGTTCCCTCAGGTCGTCGCTCTTGGTTTCTGCTTTGGGAATCAAACCTACCTTCAGTCCAGTTGGAACGTTTTGGATGGAGTGTTGGTCTTTGTGTCTCTGGTGGACATTCTTGTTTCTCTGGCCTACACCGGCACCAACAGGATCCTGGGGATTCTCAGAGTCCTTCGTCTTCTACGCACCCTTCGCCCTCTGAGGTACGCAGCGTGTGTATTTGTGCGTAGAATGTGAAAAGTGTTCAAGATCTTGTTGAAATGCCAACCTTTTTGAGGTCCAAAAAAATGCATAAATAATACGACTGGCCCCATGAACTATTAGTCTAACAAACAATGCTAATCTATGACTCACATTCTTTAGTCACAAATTTGCAGAGAATTAGCAATGGATGAAATTGTACAAACATATTAGTCAGGCAAAGTGTACAAAGAAAATACAGTGTGTTTAATATGCACCATGGTAAAGTGGGACAGAAGTACAGTGACATTCCAAAAATCAGACTTTCCTTTGAAACTGATCAAAGATCCAAAACAAAAATGGGTTGCAGTAGCTTCTAAGAGAACAAAACATTTGTCCCGTATCTGTTTGTAGCACTGAAGTTGTCATATTTCAGGATAGTAGTAGTTACTTTTGAAGAAATCCTCCAAGATGTCCAAAAACTGTATTTGGCTCACCAAAACAACACTGCATCTCAAAGGGAGTGAGATGGTAAAATACAGTGTCAAAACTGACAGTTTTTGGTGTCTGATAGAAAGCCAGAGTTGCACAGAATTTTTTTTTTTGTTTTTGTTTTTGTTTTTGTTTTTTTTTGTAGCACCAGAGTAGCTCAATCGTAAAATGAATATAATATGCGTCTTCATTGAAAGAAAACTAAACCTGGCAGAACGTCTGTATGCTCACGTGAAGAGGGTTGTGCAAAAGTGATTTCCATCCTCACAACCTGGCAGATTTGAGGAACTTTCACAGGGCAGAGTGTGCACATATTGTCATGTCAAGAAATACTGATCGACTTCTTCCAAAGAAGAATGTCGGCTGAAAAGACGTTAACTTCTATCCTTAGGGTCTACACACCACCAGGTCATTGCATCGTTTTAATTCTATTTCTATCACTTCAATATTAATTTAAAGGAACTGCTGTTAAGCCTACTTAACTTGTCCATATCTGAGTGCATGACTGTGTGTTCCAGGGTGATCAGTCGCGCCCCAGGACTGAAGCTGGTCGTGGAGACACTCATCACCTCTCTAAGACCTATTGGGAACATTGTATTGATCTGCTGCGCCTTCTTCATTGTGTTTGGAATCTTGGGGGTCCAGGTGATTACTGTCCCACTACTCAGACGCACAAGCTCGCACTACATCAATTACCTCACATAGGATGCATCTCTTTCTGCGCCTCTCTCGTGAGCTGTTTTACATATTGTTGTGCAAATGCTCAGCAGTGCGCGTGTGACCGTAGCGATGGGCAATTGAAAAGCATCTAAAATATCCAAAAAGAAGATATTGGTGTTTTTCTTCTTCGAAGGTGTGAGTTTGGAAGAAAATGCACAACTATAGTAAGTGTTGGGGAAAACAAAACACGACCAATGTGTTTCACAAGCACTTTGAAACATCATGTTATTGCTGCCATTATTTGCTGAACACAACTGAGGTCACAGCTTAATGAAAGTCAAATAGCCCTGAGGATAACTTTTTTTTTTTTGCCTGTTTTTTTTTAATTTTTTAATTTTTTATTTTATTTTCTATTTTTTTTTTCCTAGCTGTTCAAAGGGAAGTTTTACCACTGTGAAGGTCTGGATACAAAAAACGTCACAAACAAGTCAGACTGTGAACTCGCCAACTACAAGTGGATACGAAGGAAGTACAATTTCGACAACTTGATTCAGGTGTGCATGAATCAAACGAATCTGTGATTATATGAAGTTTGCACAATATTAAAAGCCACATCTTTTTATTTTATTTTTTTTAAACTGTACACTATTTCTAACAGAGTTTTTTTCTTCTTCTATAAATGTCTATTGTTGTACAACACTATATGGCTTCTCAATTCCTTTTGATATAAAAGCCACATTAAAGCACACCATCAAAATGAAGGTAATAGTACAACCACCTTTCTGTCTCCAGGCTTTGATGTCTTTGTTTGTGCTGTCGTGTAAGGATGGTTGGGTCAACATCATGTATGATGGACTAGATGCAGTCGGGGTGAATCAGCAGGCAAGTATTTGCATTGTATCCGCAGGACTGAATGACCTGCTTCAGCCTCACTTGAGTCACAGTCATCTGACGAGAAATAAGCAAATTTTTTGTAATACCCAGGCACTAGAGTGTAGCATTTATCCCAATGGGAAATGATCTGTTGTTGGTGAGCGCTAATCCAACTCATTTTCTTTTGCCACTCCTCTTCAAATCACCGTCTGGATGTATGTTTAGGAAGTCGTTAGAATTATTTGCAAATATCTTTTCAGCTTTTTTTTTTTTTTTCAAAAAAATTGAATTTAAGAGTTTGTATTTCTCCCTGTCTTCAGCCTGTGAGGAACCACAACCCCTGGATGCTGCTCTACTTCATCTCCTTCCTGCTCATCGTCAGCTTCTTCGTCCTCAACATGTTCGTCGGTGTCGTGGTGGAAAACTTCCACAAGTGCCGGCAGGACCAGGAGGAGGAGGAGGCCCGTTTACGGGAGGAGAAGAGGCTCAAAATGATAGATAAAAAGCGCAGGAGTAAGGAGAATGGAGGGGCTGGTCGGTAGTCTATTTTTCTGAGCACTGCCTGCTTTCAGAGCTTGAAAGAAAAAAAATAAATATATATATATAAAAACAGATAAAAATAGGGCAATGATTAGCAAAAACAACAGCTGGAATGAGGGAGAGCTTATAAGACTGGCTAGCTCACACTAAATGTGATTGATCACTGCAGCAGGCTGTGGGCTATGCCAGTCTGACGCATGTAACTGCATGACTGCAGCCAATCCTGTCCCTTCCTAATCCTGCATGCCAAACCTAAGACAGTGAGTCAAAATTATCACCGTTAGCAAAATACGAAATTTCAAACTTTCACTCAAATTCCACTTAATTCGTATGACCAGTTATGCTTGATAAGCTTTAGTGACACTTGCACAAATTTGATTAATAATAATAATAATAATAATAATAATAATAATAATAATAATTTTAGCCTAATTTGATTTGCAATTTTCGCATGCATCCCGGAAAATTTTTATCCGGTAAAAATTTTCGTCTGTGAATTTCCTACATCCCTTCCTTCCCTCCCTCCCAATGCATGTGTAAGACCCTGAGATGCCTCTTGACTCTGGTAGAAAAGAGATATTTTCTCCAAACGGGCTTTGACTGGCAGACTCAGAAACATAGCAGACATTTTGGCTGCTAATCCTGTTAATCATTTGGGTAATATCTTGGGTAATGGAGCTGTTGGTAAAATTTTTGTTCCAGCCTTTATGGGATAGAAACTAGTTAAGACATCAGCACAAATCTGCACCCAAAATACTATAACAACCAATCTTTGTGTGCATAGTAAGGTTTTAAGTCGAGATGAGTGGGGAAAAAAAAAGAAAAAAAAAAGATTTGATTCAGTTGTCATGGCCTTGCAAAGCTATTCATCATTCTTTCATGCTACAACCAAAATTCTGCATAACTGCAAAGTGGAGGAGAAATAAAAACAGAAACGTTTGCTTGCATTTCTATTCAGCCCTCTGAGTCAGTCATTTGTGGAGTCAATGTTCAATGCAGTCACATCTGAAAGTCTTATTGGTTTTGTCTCTGCATGCATGCATATCAGAAACTTTTACCCATTCTTCTTGGTTAAAGCTCATTAAGTCAGGGCAGTAAGTTTCTGTCTGGCAATTTTCAAGTCTGGGCAAATTTTCTGTGTCGTTGTAGCTGAAGAATATATACACCACTTTGATGTTCTGGGTGTATTTAGGGACAGTGTCCTGCTAGAAAGTGAACATGTGCCCTACTCAAGTATTTTATTGAGCTCTAACAAGGTTTCCTTCAGGACTGCCCTGTATTTAGCTCCACCTAAGTTAGGTTTAATAGTTCATGGTTTTTAATTAATCATTTTCCCAGTTCAGAATCCACATGTGTTTTTTTTTAAGAATCAGAGGTGGTAGTTCCACTATTTTCCCCTTTTCACAGATACATGTACATGTGCATACACATGTACAGAATTAATCACTTTTAGATCAAATTAATTTACAGATTAGATGACTTCTGAAGACAGTGATTTTTATTTGAGGGAGCGTGATTAAATGGGACCGAACACAAATGCAAATCGGTTAAAAAAGAAAAAGAAAAATAGTTTAAAGCCACACATCCTTTTCCTTCCACTTCCCAGTAATGCCCTTCATGTGAAATCCCAATTGAATAAGTTGGAGTTTCTGGTTGTAACATGACATAATGTGAAAAACTACAGCTCTTTACCTTACTTTTTTTTTTTTTTTGTAAGTCACTTTATGTAATAGACTATGGTGTGAGTGGAAGATGGGTCTTATGTTTTTTATTATTATGACATCTCAGTCTGTAAAACAGTTTTGAGCTAAACTGTTTCAGAATATATTCTTAAACCAGAATTTGGCCAGTCCAAACTCATATTCTGCAGAATATAGTTTTGACCGACTGAGATTTTATTTTTGAAGTGATGCTATTGGAGACGAGAGAAGCTTCAGTGTTTGTTCACCGTCACTTGCATTCTTGAGCACACTGGACAATTAGAAAATATATATCGTGTTTAAAATGATTGATATTAGTGTGAGATATTTAATCAATCAAGATTGCGTCACTAACTTGATTAAAAGCTTAGAATTCTGCTTTTAACAAGCGTCCTGTTGAACATAACCTGGGTTAGCGTTCTACTACTTTATCGTTACTCTATCACACACTAGCATGCAACACGTGAGTGCAGTTTGCTAATGTGGTGAATACAATCTCTTTTAGTGCACACAAGGTCACTATTCAGAAGCAGGCTGTGGGTTCCTTTTGTGTTCATCAGAATGGATATCCACAGTCGTAGCTTTAGTAGAGTACAATGCAGAGATTTTCTTCCTGTTGGAAGAGTGTCCTTGTTGAAAGTATAATAATTATACTATAATAATAATTCCATACTTTCACCTTTTAGTAGAGCTGCATAATCTCACTTTGAAAAATCTAACCTTAAATTCAAAATACATGTATTCGGTGCGGGGGCGGGGGATCCCCATAAGAAGTAATTGCTTTCCACAAAATCGACCAGTGGCACAATTACAGACGCCTCTGCTGTCAATTTTTATAACCCTCTTCACTGCAGGATTCTTCTGTCATGTTTTAGGTTTGAAGAGGACCAAAGCTCAGAGATAGAAAGTGGTCAAATGCAGTACCTTAATAAAACAATGAGAACTTGCAGAGAATAACACGGGGCCTGCAGGTCAAGCAACACAGGTAGAAAACAGAAGACTGTAACGAAAGGATCCAGTATAAACTAGTGAAAACATCCCGAGGCAGGGCTAAAACAAAGAAACAAACAAAAAAAGGACGAAGGAACCAACACGACTAATCAGTTTTATACTAGTAGAACTGTTTTTAGTAGTTGGGGTAAAGTGTGCATCGCCTGTTGGTTTCTTCACAGTCTTTTCTTACAGATATGTACTGTGCCATTAACAAAAGGAAACAGGTTTCTGAATGAATAAATGATGAGCCCACCTGGTACTCTCATGCCCTATCATCTCACCACAGACCCAGTCATGTGCGCAGGAATTGGGATCTTATATTCTTCATGAGTGTTTTATGACAGCAAGAAGCATTTGGATACAATCTTGGTCAAACAGCGATAGAAAAAAAAAAAAAAAGCCTAAATAAAGAGCAATCATTGCCTCATTGTGCACATGACTGGTACATGCAATGTTACCAAAAACTGTTGCTCATATTTACCCGTGTCTCACTTTGTCTGTCTGTTTGTGTGTGTGTGTTTGTGTGTTTCAGAGGCCAAGCAGAGACCGTACTACGCCGACTACTCTCCTCTGCGCCTGACCATCCACACTCTGTGCACAAGCCACTACCTGGATCTCTTCATCACCTTCATCATTTGTATCAATGTCTTCACAATGAGCATCGAGCACTACAATCAGCCGCAGGTAACGTGGCTGACTACCCTGTGGCATATTTGCTTTAAGTAACAAAATCTCGATAAATCTTAAATAACTAAATGTTCCCCAAACCCCGATTGCTCTTTTTCTATTTTCAAAGAGAGAATAAATGTTTCAAAAATCCCAGGCTGCTTTAATAAATATCTGTTCATTGTAATTTCAAAGGAATGTTCACTTTCTTAAACCGTACTCTCTTTATCATTTTTGCCATAGCTAAATAGTTAACTTGAACAGTAATATCTAAGCTCCTTATAATGCTGTCCTTTAAGATACTAAGTAAATGTGTTCAAGTATCATAGAAGCTGGTAGCTGGGGTTCTTTAACAATCTAGTCATCTCACCTAATCTAAGTGAAAATCTGTGAAGGGGGCTAAAAATCAGAGCGACAGCAAGGAAATGTCCATGGATCTCATAATCAAAGATTTTTCAAATTTTCAAAGCGATATTTGAATAAAACATATCTTTGAAATGGCACCGCTCTTACATTGTTTTATCTTCTAAAAGATTAACATCTTATTACCCATCTGGAATAAACTCTCTGGTTGAATAAGCATTATTTTAAAGCCGCATCTTTCTGGGGTTCGAATCGCTTTAGGTTGTTCCTGCATTTTAAAATCTACTATCCTTAATGATGTGTGAAAGCCATATCCGATCAGTGCGTGAGAGATGTCCTTCTCATGTTTGTGTCTGTGTTCCTGCAGTACCTGGAGGAGGTTCTGAAGTACTGCAACTACGTGTTCACCATTATCTTTGTCATCGAGGCTCTGCTCAAACTCGTGGCCTTCGGCTTCCATCGGTTCTTCAAAGACAGGTACAACAGACCACGAGTGCAAATGTGAAACACTTTCACGTGCACGTTCACGTGCACTTTCTAACTACCTGTTAGAAAGCGGATGTGTAACTACCTGTCACACATCCGCCATGTGTGACAGGTAGTTAGAAAAAATAATATTATCCCAGTATTTTAACATGGTCTGTTGGCTTTGGGTTTAGTAACGTAGACTCAACATGGTCGGTGAGTGTGTCCAACTTGTCTAAGGGCTAAAATATCCTGTTTTCTCCCCCGAAGAGATAAGTGGGTGGTCTACCCATTAATTTAAATGCCTGGCTCACTGTTTACGATCAGCACTCTGGCAGAACTAATATTAGATCTGTTTCCCATCCTCTTGTTCTTCTTTTAGCTCTGTAAATATTGAAGGAAGTACAGTTAATTACTTTGTTTGTCCTCTCATGTCAGACATTATCAACTTGGGGTCATCGCCACCTGAAGGAAGGCACCAAAGATTACAGGCTGGGGAGGGTTTTCTCTTTTACAGAGGCCGCCGGAGTTAGTTTTGAACATGAGAAACGTAGCACAGTTAATGCATAGGCTTGGATTCAGAAGCAAACATCAGTGTCACAAAGATGGGATGGCCTTCCAGGACAAAGACTGAGCTTATCTTTTGGAAATTCCTGCCTGGTGAACTGAAGCTGTAGTTTGCTGGAAACAAGTACTTTCCTGGAGTTTAATGCTTTTTTGTTTTTAGCTGTATGATATGCTAGGACATGTCTCTGGAAGCTCCCTCCACTCTTTTGTTTGTAAGGATTTCAGTTTTCATTTGCCACAAGTCGTTTTGTGACTTCACTGTTAGTCTTTTGGTGGCATTGAAATGAATTTGAACTTTTGTTTAGGTGGAATCAGCTGGATGTTGGAATAGTTGCCTTGTCCATTATGGGAATCACTCTGGAAGAGCTGAAAATGAAAGCTGCGTTGCCAATAAATCCTACCATCATCCGAATCATGAGAGTACTGCGCATTGCACGAGGTAAACAAACACACACACACACTCACGAACAAAATAACCAAGCTTGTGTCTTTTTTTTTATATCTACGTATTAATTTAAATGTTTTGAAAATTCATTATTTCCTCTCTGAAATTCAGTCATATCCTATATGACAGGACAACTATTTCTTTAGTGTTGTATAACGAATAGGACATTTTTATGACGTTATAAATTGCTCTGCAAAAAAAAGCTGGCTAAAACTTGCAATAAAAAAAACTACTTTAAACCTTTTTATGCGTCTCCTGCAGTCTTAAAACTTCTGAAGATGGCAAAGGGAATGAGAGCTCTCCTGGACACTGTCATGCAAGCACTGCCGCAGGTAAACAAGGACTCTTATTAGGGCTCAACCACTGTAACATAGCATGTTTTAATTGCATATCTTGCAGACTGACAATGAAAACGGCGCCGTCTTTCAAACAGGCTCTATAACCAGGTCTCCACATTTTTGCTCCTTCTTACTCTGCAGTTTGTTAGCATAACGGGAGAGAGAGGAGAAGGACATTGCATTTCTCTTATCACGAGCTGCAAGAACACAGTGTTTGTATCTGCGAGCAGCTTTATTCAGAGTCTGTTTAATCTCCATTTTGAGCAGGTGTTGGCTGCTCTATTTGCAAAACATGTCAAACAGCAAAGAATTTATATTCTGGGAAGACTCTTTTTTTTTTTTTTTTCTAGTGTGGTCTCGCCATAAATGAAGTCAAAAATGTTTCAGACACACTAAGTTAAAACAAAAAAACAAACAAAAAAACATTGACATAAATCTAAATCCTTGTATTCCCCGGAGTTTCAAACGAGCAATATTTACACTGCCGCGCTCCTTTGCGTAGAGGGGAGGGGAGTCTAACATGTGTATCACTTCCAGGTGGGAAATCTTGGTCTCCTCTTCATGTTGCTCTTCTTCATCTATGCTGCCCTGGGAGTGGAACTCTTCGGCAAACTGGGTCAGTCACACACACACACACACACACACACACACACACACCACACACATCAGCCGGAAAAAACAGCGCACACACTAGACTCAGTGCTTCAGCGAAAAGTGGTTTGAGATTCACTTATTGTTCCCGCGCTCACAGCTTAAAGTGAATTTTCCTGCCTGAGTCGTTTTTGTTGCTTCTCACTGTAACCCCTATCTGTCTCCCTGCCACTCTGATTTATTTATTTATTTATTTATTTATTTATTATTTTTTTTTTTTATGAGAGGGGGCGGGGGGGGTTGCTCCGAGCGAACAAACCGTTTGCATGATCATGTTTATTTTCCCGTCGCTCTCCTGACGAGCCTGCAACGTCCAGCTCATTTTCTGCGAGAGGATTAGCCACATCAGGCATCTGGGAAGACGAAACAGAAACAACTTGCTGATGAGAGCGTTTGCTTTCTGGGAAATGTCATTATACCTCCTGCTGCATGTGCCAGAGGAAAGTAATGTGTTTTCATAATGCAAAAAATATCCAGCTTTCTTTTTTTGTTTTTGTTGTTGTTGTTGCTGCTTACTGTGATTCTTACATTGCCAAGAGTGCTGAGAAAAGCTGTTTGTTTTGTATGGATGCCTCTGACTTTTCTACAAAATATCTTTTGCTTTGGAAACACTGAGATAGAGAACATGGAGGTAGAGACAGGTTTAAAAAGTGGGAATTCTTTCAATTTTAAGTTTTTAACGTGGAAATGGCGCACAAGACAAGCAAGGAGAAGCCAAGTTGAAATGATCTGTGAAAAATAAAGTAGAGCCAAAAAACCTTGGATGTATTTTGTTGTCACCCCTGTTAAAGAAATTTACGCAAGACTTGAAGTGAATTTTTATGGGGACTTGATGACCCCAATTATACCATCCATTGTTTAGTTGACAGTGTAATTAAGAATTTGTTCCTTTTTTTTTTTTTTTACCTACCCTGTAATACTGTGCGTGGTAGCAGGACAAGTTCAGCTTTGTTTTTCACAGTTCGGTTTTCCCCTCTTCAAATATTGCAATTATTTCAATTTTGTTGCCTTATTAAGATCGACACATACCTTCTGCATTTGCTTGAGACGCTCATTTTGTCGTGTTTTTTTACACCAGGTAAGCAGGAAGTAATGGATAAAGACTCTGATCAGTTTAAAAGTCTAGATTATAAAAATGCCTCTTGTATAGTAATTGCAGTGGTAACAATGTGGAAAACTCCCACCAACACACTGAACGAAATTCAATGTCAGGTTGTGTTGACCCTGTGACACTGAGTGTATTTTAAAGCTATTTACGCAATTTTATCAAGTGGGCCAGCACCAGTATAGGTCACAAATATTTACAGAGGGAAATATGCATATCATTACAGAGGGAAAAATGCATTAATGGACAAATTAATGCATTTCCTACTCTCCTGTTGCAGCTAGTTGTGCTACAGTTTTAGTGCTAGTTTGTGAACAGGGGAGAACAAGTAAATATTCGGAATTCAAATTCAAAAAGACTCCACTGATCCCGATGGGGAAATTAAATATTGTTGTAACTCGTATTAATTCAAAATCCGTCAGAGACTTGTGGTAGATGGTTCTGATATATATTTGGATTATGGGTTCTGATTGGTTATTTTCATAATCACCCCTTTAGAGAACAGTGTGAGTACTTGCATCTTCAGTAATAAAATAAATTAAGCTTCCTATTGCAGCTACTTGCACTGTAACACTAGTTGTAGCTCGTAAACGAACAGGAAAAACGTTTTTTTCTACTATATGAGAGTTCTACTTCCTGTTAGCACCTTCACAAAGGGAAATGAAATCAAAACTTGTTGCAGCTATTTGAGCAAAGTTACTATAAAGGAAAAGTTCAGTGTATTTTATTCACCCACCACAGGGGAAAGTTGCAGCCATTGAAGCCCAGAACAGCCTAAATGCTAATAACTAGTGAAAGGCGGAGTATTACCTGTGGATGTTGAGGAGTCTTGTCTCTGACAGCAGGTGTGCAGATGAGGTGGCGTTACAGGGGAAACGACTCGGTGTTTACATGCTTGTATTGGCATGTATGGCTCAGCGCTCCAGCAAAGCTATTTTTAGCACACCAGATACCAAAGCTATTTCGTTTTGATCCTCAAAACTAAAACTAATTAATAATCTCTTTTGATCTACACCCAGATGAATCACCATCTCTGACGCTGTCCTCATGCCGCCTGGATATGAGTCAGACACGGAAAGGGAAGGGAGGGTCTCTCTTTCTGCCAGAGAAATTACTGATTAAATCTAAAAATGACATTCTGGGTGTCTTCCATCTCTTCCCGAGACACCACAAATGGTTATATTGGAAAAAAAAAAAAACTGAACTGAACTGTCTGAGTGAAGCCGGATTCCATTTTCCTATTATGCAAAACTGCCTCAATCAGTTCCTCTGAGCTGAAGTGTGACATTGTTAAATCCTCTCCCTTTTCTCTTGTTAACTGATATGGGAAAAAAAAAAGAAAAGAGAGAGAGACGCGTCATACACGGTGGACAGCCTCGGTCTTCCTCAGCTGCCTGTTCGTGATACCCAAATTTAAAGCAGCTAAAGATATCTTTTGGGTTTTAATTTTGCACAATTGCTCCTCGGGGCGTTCGCTCGGAACTGGCTCAAAGATTTCCATGTCCACTGCAAATAATTATTTTTCACTGCTCTGCCATGTTCACATGCCTAGAAGCTCTCTTTTCAGAGTACTCTTCCTTTTTTTTTTCTTTTTTTTTTGTATGTAACTAAATCATTAGAGTTTCTAAATGGGACATTGGCAATTATATATCAATGTTCCTGAAAACAAAATCCACTAATGATCAAAGATTGGTTCCTTTAAAGCACCAGATGGTTTGCTATGCATAACGTAAAACAACAACAAGTCTGGGTTTTTTAAAAATAAAATCACATATATTTTGTCCCTGTGGGAAAATCCTTCCATGTCTCACTCGGCCATTTTTTTTTTTTTTTTTTTCTGCTGCCCAACACTTGTAGGGGGTTTATTTTGAGAGCTGGTCTGCCTCAAATAAAGCTTTCTGACTGATTTAAAATTAGCCTGAATGTCCCAAACATGTGAGAACATGGCAGACGTGGGGAATCAAGTCTGCAACATGGACTTCAGTTACACCAAAGATTTGGACCGGACTTAGACTCGCGCTTCTAATGACTTGAGATTCGACTCCGATTCAAAGTCTGAGACTCAAATCTTCCGAGTAATCTCTGAAAGTAAGCTTGCATGTGTTAAATATATAAGTAGAGGATTAATGCTTTGCATTACTGTAATGAATACTGATGAATGGTTGCTATGGTAACGCTGTGCACAGGGTTTGTGCTCTACATGTGACAAAACTGGTATGTTTCTCAACAGGCAAGGAGTTTAGAGGCACCTTTTAATTTGGAGTTGTTTTTTTTTTTTTTTTGTTTTTTTTGTTTTTTTAGAGATAGCTATCAGAGAATCTCCATGGAGAAAAGAAGCTTTCAATGGGGTCTAATTTGTTTTTTTACATCAAGTGGCAGAAAGCATGTGAGCTGCCATAGTTTTCCTGTCAAAGGGTGCGTTTGTTTTAACTACCAGGCCTTATTGGCTCACAACAACCTGTTCATGCTAGCTTTATGGTAATGATGGTATGGATATTTAGCTAACTGAATTCTGCTCTAAAAGACTATTTTATATCAAGCTAATCTTCAACATCCTATTCTCAAAATCTCTGGAAAAAAAATTAAACGTCTTGTTTAATCTAATTGATTAAAATGAATCTCTTTCAGTTCAGAGCAGTTGATAAAAGTATTTTTTTACATGTTTAATTGAGGGTTCTGCTAAATCATAGTGATTTATGCTCAAACAGAGTAGACTGGTTGTATCCTATGTTGGAGAATTAATTTCAATTTCAACTAGAGATTTTGTACTTGGTAAATAAAAACAAAACAACAAAAAAAAAAAACAAACTTGTTTTTCTCTGGAATATTTTCAACATTTTTGTTGATAAAGCGTAATTTATCAACAGTGTTGATAGAGTTAACAGTTTGAGTGCTTTTTTTTTGGAGGGGGAGGGCACTGACGTGTAAATAATGCCAAAAATATGTTTTCCTTCTGTTGTTTAGAATGCAGCGACAGCAACCCGTGTGAGGGGCTGAGCCGTCACGCAACGTTTGAGAATTTTGGGATGGCCTTCCTCACGCTGTTTCGAGTTTCCACAGGAGACAACTGGAATGGGATTATGAAAGTATGAACAACGACACACACACACACACACGCACGTGCGCATGCACAGAACTGAAAACAAAGACTGTCATACTTGATGACTAGATTATCGGAAACCACGGAGAGAACGCTGACCTCTAAAACCAATTATGTGGAAGTAAAGTAGCTTAGCATGGCAATGTCAACGCTAACGTTTTCATTTTCACCTTGTTGAAAATGGCTTGTAAAATAGTTAGTTTTTCAACAAAAGGTCCTTTGTTAAATGTATTTGACAACACACTGGAAACGTGTAAAATTGTAAAAAAAAAAAAAAAAAAAAGTGAGTTTCTTCAAGAGTGAGGTCTGGAAAAAAAAATCTTTATATTTTTTGTTTATCTTAATATTTGTTAAAAGTTCAACTTTGTGGATTTTGAAATGGTAAAAGTACTTTGAAATGATCTTGTTCTGTTGCTTTATAAGATGTATTTTTAAAAGAGGATGATGACATGCACTCTTTTCAGGCAAATCGGTTTAGTGCTAGAAAACAAAATAAAATCTTTAACTTTCATTTTATCGCAAATGAGGCAATAAAAAAAATGTTTTGATGGCAAAGGAAAATATTTATTGACTAGCACATTCTAATTGTGAGAATAAAACTCTAACAATTGTACTTTTATAGTCCAAATTTAGTGTCACTATAAAATGTATCCAATCCTGAAACAGATGTTTGTGCATTGTGATGGCAGGTTAAAGAAAAAAAGAGAGAGGGGAATGAGGAGCGACTTTTATTAAAACTTAGATCGTTGTCTCAACATTTAATAATATTGTTGCTTTTGCATGACTGGCGCTCTATAGATAAACTGAACTGATTGCCTAATATTATACTCCACACGCTCTAATGTAATTTAAAATGAAACGTGCAGTAGATTGTTTTTTTCGGTTAATTATCTTTTTGGATATTTTGGCGAATCGCAGTCAAAGTAGTTTTATTGTCCGACTTATTTTCTTGTCGCAGTATTTGTTGAATCAAGTCATAGCTGTTTTGATCTTATTTTAGTAAAAACGTCTCTTTCCATCACGCTCCTCCTGACCTTACTGCCGCTCTCTAAATGCAGCCTCTAGGAGAAGGCTTTCACATGGCTTTGGTGTAAATTGTTACCTCTAAATTTGTGTTGTTTTCTCTTTAGCTGATCTGTACGGTTAGTTCAGTAGTTGGACCAATTCGAGACGCCATCTAGGAGAAGGAAAAAATAACCTTTGCTTAAGCAGCTGAGAAGCAAGTTAGACAGAAACTAGACGCTGCTAAATATCGCTTTTAAACTGAGTAGAATTGTCAGTAATGGATCATTAATCAATTTAAGACTGCATTTATGTTACTCTCTTCCCAAACTGGACATTTTGTCTCTACATGTAGCAGCTTTTATACTCCTTATAGCAGTGGCAAATCTCCACCTCCCTCCGCCCCTCGACCCCCACAACACCAGCCAATTAGAATGCAGTAAATTATGTAAGCTTCTGGAGCAGGATAAACTTCTGTGCATTTAGCAGGAAGCTCATCTCCCTATTCTCAGCAGCGGGCACGTGACGACTATTCAACACATGGGGGCGCCAAATCCCCATTTACAGCACAGCATTCCAGTACTTGTTCAGGAAACAGCTGTTGGGTAACTGCTCATATGGCTCTTTATCCTTTTTAAAATCTTAGAATGCATTTTCCACGAGTTGACAGGTGCAATATACTGTAATAAAACCTTTT
This sequence comes from Poecilia formosa, assembly GCF_000485575.1. Lineage (NCBI taxonomy): Eukaryota > Metazoa > Chordata > Actinopteri > Cyprinodontiformes > Poeciliidae > Poecilia > Poecilia formosa. The sequence continues at coordinate 274,868 of NW_006800232.1, forward strand.
TGAAAAGCAACTCTTCCTTTTTTCTTAACATGATGAGCTTTGCAAACTGTGTGTTGACAAAAAAAAATCTCTTCCTCTGACAACTTTGTTTTACTCCCAAATGATGACAATATTAATAATAATGACAATATGACAACTTTTCAGCCAGTGATAAAAGAGCTGAACTAAACTATAAGAAATACCAAATCAACTTATTTGCCTCCAAAACAGATTTGATCTTTCAGAGCTATAGGCATTTTTTTTAAAAACCTCAGGACAAAATTGGGAGTAATTATTGGTTTAAAAACATTAAATTCACGTGTGTCATCATGGTGATTGATCAAGTTGTTTATAATACATGTTTATTTTACCCAGGTTATATTTACAAGACACAAAAACCAGGCATGTGTTGTAAACTTGTACATTTTCTCATATTTTTCATAAGTTTCTAAAGGTTTCCTGTTGTGTCACCTTTTGAGTTCTTATATATATTTCTTTCATTTTAGATCTGTGCGTCTCTTTGTATTTTGGTTGGTGTTTGCATGTCTAAATCGTACACTTGGTTTCTTAAAGGACACTTTAAGGGATTGCCAGCCAGAAGAAATCCACTGTTTGTCTTACCTACCCTGGGTGTCTCCAATTTACTTTGTCACCTTCGTGCTCATGGCCCAGTTTGTTTTGGTCAACGTGGTGGTGGCTGTTTTAATGAAACACCTGGAGGAGAGCAACAAGGTACGGTCACAGAAAACAATAAATAGCGTGGCGGTGTAAAAAAAACGTAAACGCGTGCGTGTGTGATAAAATACCACGCACTTAGCAACAAGTGTCTCATTCTAGCTTTCGACGGGCCTGAAAACCGGTTGCAAAATGTAACCGGTTTTACATTTTGCAGGAGGCCAAAGAGGACGCAGAGATGGATGCAGAAATTGCACTGGAAATGGAAGTGGAGAGGCAGCGCAGACAAAGCACCGGATCCAACAACAGCTCAGTGGGAGGAACTTATATTGGGCCATGCCCAAATTCACCTGAACAGGTCAGAGGTCAACTGCGTTTGCTAGCAGAGTATTGTCGTAAAATAACATCACAAGCATGAACTGAAGAATTTACTAACTGATTCTAACAGGTTGTGACAGTTTGTCTTATGAAGCCGAGTGTGGCGCGCGAATGAACCGTGTGGTGTTTGTCGCCCTCTGTAGGAGGAAGAACAGCAGTGCAACGACCAGGACCTGCTGTCTTCAGGCAAGATGTCCGTATCCAGGATGCACTCTCTGCCAAATGACAGCTATATGTTTCAACCTGTACGACCTGCTAGCGCCCCCTACCCTTTAAAGGAGGTAGATGCTAGTTCCCAGCACCAGCATGCCGGTGAGTTAATTGAAACCTCCAAACAATAATAAGAGAGAAATTTAAGTGAGAGCTAAGCTGTGAATACTCAGGATTTAACACCAGTATTAGTTGTTTCAAAATCGTTACATAACATCATGGGTGTGTTGTCTTTCTAGAATTAGTTTTTCCTGTAAACAGTCAAAATAGCAGCAAAAAAAACAAACAAAGGGAACACTTTTTAAGGCACTGACGAAAACTGTTTCATCTGCAGTCAGACTCTAATGGCATGTTGTGACCCGGCTGTGGGCAGACCGAGCTCTGTCCCAAGGTAGTGACTGCAGCGGATGAGTTGATCCATGTGAATCTCTGCAACTTTCACACAGGCTCATCTGCTCAGCTTCTAAATGGCTGGAAACCTAAAAGGCGACGACGGTTAACTTTCAGGACAAGCTGGAAAGTCACAAAAACCGTATGCGCCAAAAAAAAAAAAAAGAATGAGGGTACGGATTACAGGGGGTTTTCGGAATCAGGGACTTTAGAGCTTGAGCTGAAGGTATTGATTTAAAATGAGCAAAACGCTGAAGCGGCTTTATCTGAACTCACAGATTCAAGGGATGTGTGTGTTCGAAACGCCAAAGATTCTGGTTACATAGATTCACAGAAATTGGACTTGCTTGTCTATTACTAGTCTTTTAATAAGTCATTAAGAGGTGAACATATCCTTACCTCGTCTATCATGTGAAGCTTTTTGTGTAACCAGAATCTAAATGCAGATTATTTGTCATCTATGAAGAGCTTCAAGATAACATTTCTGCTCTGATTAGCAAGAGAAAAAAAAAAACATTTTGTTTTGATAGCATGCCTGACATTTCAGCATCTTCTAAATTACCGCTAAATTACTTTTTTAGCTGAAATTGTTGATCCCTTTACTCCAGATGTGCTATCATAATAAAGTGTCATTTACTACAGCGCTACAGGAACTACAACATGTGTCAGCGTACTACTAATTGTGCACGGTTTTTTATTTTTTATTTTTCTGCAAAGCTGCATGTTTCTACAGAGGCAAAAATGCGATTCGACCTTTTTGTGTGACGAACTCTTGATTCATCTCGTCCCGCAGTCTCGGTGATGTCGATCCACTCCCAGCCCTGCGAGAGCCGCTCTCTGCTCCAGGTTCCAGACGCTTCCCCTCATCACCCGCAGTCGACTCCCACCCTCACTCTGCCCCGCATCGCCCCGCCAACACCCGGCCCCTCACCACGGGCCCTGCACAGACAGGTGAGGGAGACCCGACCGCCTCGCAGTTCAATTCTATTGTTGCTTTCTCAAAAACAGACATGGAAAAATTGACCTCCGTCAGACTGGAAAGGCTGTTTACACACCCATCTTTGATACTCCAGTGAACCACTTCTCCACAGGGTTAAGATTCACTTTTCTACAGTCAAAGTCCAGACCTAAATCAAATTAAGATTCAGTAGTGAGACTAAAAGGAGAACATTCACAGACTGAGGTGGAGCTGTTTTCCAAATGCCCCAAAAGCTGAGTTCAAAAAGTACTGACTCAGAGGCCAGAGTGCAAAAATGAACTCCACACTTTTAGTTCAGCCTTAGTTCAGTTTGTTTATATATATATATATATAAACAAACTGAACT